>NW_027287616.1:1217956-1395568 GCF_022747635.1 Hetaerina americana
ATATATATATATATATATATATATATATATATATATATATATATATATATATGTTCATGCATATCACATTTATAAAGATGTACTATTAAGTTATATTTTCACGAAGGGATGGTTAGTTTAATAGTTTACTTCAGAAGAGGGAGCAGCTGCTTTCAGTTTAGATTAAGCTCCGAGAGATTGGCACATAAAATTGATCATCCAGCAATTATTAAATGAAAATAATGCCTGAGGCCTCGCATCGTGAATTCGGAGATTAGTCGTCAGATGGCTGCACGATCGGCCAAAGTTCACCGCATCACAATGAGCCCCCAGGTGATATGCCCGGAGAGAGGGAGTCCTCGTCTTTGACCGGACAGGCCCTTATTCACAAGTTTGAGGCATTAAGCGTCCCAATGCCGCCTGAGAAATGGATCGCCCAAAACTGAGAAGGGATACCCAAAACTTAAACCGGGGAGTTTCCAATCTCGGGTCTCGACCCCAAATCAGGGACCTCTGGGAGGTCCTCAGGAGGGCTCCGTGGAGAGGAAACTTTAGGGTCACACACTGTGCCTCGCTCACTTCCACCCCCAGGGGCCCCATTGGTCACCGCCGAATTTATGTCCTTTTGGCAATAAATAAATCGGCCCTCCACACCTGCCACAGAATACCTTGGGGGGGAAATCTCATTCCCCCACTTCCCCTCCCCCTTATCATGGTAATTTGCAGTCTGGCATCACATGGACCCCGCCGAGGATCACTTGTGCCTCAGTTGCCGATCAGAAAGGATCGCAAGATGATTTATCGAAGGGAAAATGTATGCGATAGAGATAGCACGTGCTAGCGAGAGGGAATTATTAAGTATCCAATATATTAAGTCTAATAATTAGTAGGGAATGGCACCTGGGAATGGGTCATAAAATAAAGAGGTCATAAAACTGTGGTAGGTTTTTCCCACGGTTTTCAGCTGGAAGTCACCGAAAAAATTAAGAATGTGTTCACATGAAATAAAAACAGACAGAAATCGAAAGAGGAGTGGACGAAAACATCCCACGGAGGTCCGCAATGACAAGATCTATTGAGGACAAGGAGGAGGAGGAGGAAAGTAATTGAAGATATGCCGAGGAATAAGAGCCCACCTTAGATTGAATCATTCCTTATCCTTAAGAAACAAACCTTGGATGGCGAGACGACGGTCCAAAGACGGTAAAAATTGTATGAAATCAATTGGTGCCAAGGAACCAAGGAGGAGAGAGCGAAAGCGGAGATTTGATGCAAATCACACTCGGGACATACTCTCCATTCGAATACAGTGGAGAGTTAAAGAAATTGTGCACTTTACGGTATGAATTCTCATTATATAACATGTCATCTAAATTTAAATTATCGATCGAACGCTGTGGATGACGTCGCTCACAGAGTCAAAATTGATTGAAATGACTGGGAACATCCTCGCTTCTGATGGAACTGAAAAAACAAATATTTGGACCGAACACTGCAATGCCTAAATGCTAATTACTACGTTTTAAAGCCTATTTAGAATTAAATACTATCCAAAAGTTTAATTAATTAAGGAACACGAGTGACATTTGCCTTATCAGACGGTTGTAAAACATGAGCAACGCGCTGTTGAGCGTAGGTTATGACAAACGTCAGACTACCTTTTGTTCTGTTGTATCTGAAAGCGAAACGCACGCCATGTTTGTTCACAGCAGAATATATCAGATGATCCAAACTGCCCGATAGTCCTTACATAATAACAAAAACACAATACCAAATCGATCTGATGCTGTGGCTGGGTGATAAACTGGATGAAAAGGAATGATGCCGAAACTATTTGCGGATACTCATGAGGGAAGTGTGCCTGAACGAGGATGGAAAGATATTGGAATGAATGGGGTAGTCAGTTTTTGAAGTCAAAATGGGAAACCACCGACGAAGAATTTTTCTTAAGCCACACATCAAAAGTTTTATCAGGTAAGGGAGAACAAAACCGTGGAGGATTTCCCATTCACCGACGGGAAAATGCGGGAGAGAGATGGAGTTAGGGGAGGGGGTGGAGGGGGAGGGGGTGATATGGAGGGAGGGAGGAAGAGGAGGGGAGGGAGGGATGGAGGGGGAGATTCTTTATTGTGCGCAGAAACGGAAGGTCTACCCCCTCCCTCCCTTCAACTCTTCCTCCCCCATCTTACTAGGAGAGAGTCGATGATAATTCAACTCTATTTTTCAAATCGCCGTAAGTTGACCATAAAAGAGTTGGAAGCGGGTCCATTAATTTACATGAGTTTGTTTGAAAACTTTTTCTTGGATATCGGGGGGAGATCTACTTTGTCCAGGACGGAGGATAGAAAGGCCATATTTCCTGCAGTCAGAAGAAAAAAATTGCGTGAAGGAGGGAAAAATAAATTGAAATCCAAATCAATATCTTTTGGAAATATAAGGATATTTCGAGAGTATTTACTTGCATAGTTTTTCAAAGTTCCATGGAAATATTATTGATGATTGAATCGATTTTATCGTTCCTTTTGATATCTAAGAATGCTGAGTAACTGAAGACATGCTTTTGATAAGACGTAAGAGGCACGGTTATAATTTGCACAGAAATACGAATTTTTAGATTGTAGCTAATTTCATTGCATAGTTGCTTCTTCAGATAAGTCAAAGTGTTAAATTAGAATGTTTTATGCCCATACAAAGGGCTCGAACTTCTCGCAAAGTGTGCATTTAATGCGCCTTTGAGATTAGTATTAGTTGTGGTTTCCTCCCCCTGCCAAACTAGCCTAGGGGGTTGATCATTGGGGTTTGGAATCTATCCATGTGCGCGCGCGCATTTAGAACCAGTAGTGGTGGCCGCGCGAGGGAGGGGGCACTTGGAGCTCTGAAAGTTTCAGATAACGACACGTTGATTCCTTTTATTTTCATAATCGATACAACTTTTTTAATTATATATTTGGATGGCGCAAATGACCTTAGCCGTCGGTCGCCTCCCCTGAATACAACTGCTACCATTTGGCCAACGATGAAAGATACATCAGGATGGATTCACAATATTTCTAAATGATCTTGCATAAGCATAAATTAAGCTATTGGATTGCTAAACGTCATATGCTGCGATATGCACTTTTCTCTCGTCAATATCAAGATGGCATACTCGTTTTCTAATACGGTTTTGCACGATATTTATTATTCGTGCAGTATAATTTTTAGAAACGGATACCCTTAATTTCCATAGAGTGTTTCAGGATAATTTATCCGATTTCTACTTATATCTGTACCCAAAAATATTTTCTTCCTGTTCACAAAAATATTTTTAACCATTTCTAAAGATATTTCAGATTTAATATTTTTCAGTGGCTGAAGTTGAATCGCATCCAACATAAAAAAATTCCTCTTCATCATTTTCGAGCAAATATACTACGCTTTTTTAGCGAAAATCTATATTTTTTAATAAAAAGAATGAGTTCAGTTTTTCAGTAAAAAGGAAAAAATGACGAAAGTCGTCTCAAAATAAGCCGACGCTAATTTTTTGTCTCAGATACAACTTTATGGAATGTACACAACATATTTAAAATAATGATGTCCAACGTAGAAATCTAGGACAAATTATAATAAAGTTCGTGAGGAATTACAAAGTCACTTCTTTCACTTGAAACGCCGTAGTAATTCAAAAAGTAAGGAGGGGAAGGTGGATGAGAGGGAAAAAGTGAAGGAAAACAAAAGACGGTTCGCAGGCGAAAAAGGATGTTGAGAGGAATGCGGAAGAACTGAAGAAATAGATGAAGGGAGAAAAGTGAGTGATGCTCGCGAGTGGGAGCAGGAAACCGGTGTTTATGCAGGTGACAACCAGGACATTTTTCAAGATCAACTTTACTTCATCATCGAATATCACATTTTTTCGTCATTGATCAATTCCTAGGCTCCAAAGAAAACATTGTTCAATTAACATTTTTGAAAAACTGCGAATATTACAAGCATAGATGGACTGCAACCCTTTTGGCCCACACCAGAACATGAAACTGTAAAATACTGAGGAGTTCTGAACTTGTAGGTCCTCAATGTTGTGCCACACCCCACGGAGACCGGAAAAGGGGCTGCTCTTTCATTCTTCATGAAACAAAAACCATTTAACAATGCCTGCAGTTTATTTAAGTAATTTTTCCTTTCAACTGTTTAATGTGTTAATAATAACAGTCTTTAAGAAAACCCGTGCTTTATTTCTGTAGGCTGATTAATCACTGACATACCAATATCCAAATAGGAGTCTTTATAGTTTTGAAAGAAACAGTAATTTTTGAGCACCGCTGAGAGTCGATGAAAAACGTCGACTTGTTTCATGATACGAGCGTTGTCCTTATTGAACTTCATCCTAGATGTATCTATGAATAGGCAGAGATTCATCGACACACCTATCACTCGGCGAGGTGTCGAGCAGGCTCCCCTAGAAGGGGGCGCAGAGTGCGTGTTGTTTCTGGTGGGTGTGTAGGGGGAGTTTAATGTGCGCTCCAGAGATCCTTGGGCCGGGGGATAAGAAGGTGCCGAACACGAAAATAGAGACGTCGAGGAAATCGGGAACGGTGCGGCGAGTATCCCATAAAACGGAATAAGAGGACGTTGACGGTACAGCCTAATACGCCTCGAAGACTCTGCAGAAAACACGTTCGTCTCTTCGGCGAGTGCCTGCCGAGAGAAAGAAGGGGCGATAAAGAAGAAAAACACCACTTTTTTCTCCCGAGCGTCTTCGACGCGGTCGCCGCGAGACATTCTCGAGTTGGCTGGGGAAATTCCAATGGTGGCTCTCGGTCCGTGAAAATAATGAAGGTGGTTCGCCGTCGCAGTTAATTCCACGTACGAAAGATTCGCACCGTGTTCGACTCTTGCCAAGCCAGGAGGAAGCGGACTCGACTGGAAATTTCTTGTGAAGTCAGCGCGTCGCGAGTCGAGAGAATGCTCGCGCCAACGCATCTCGGGCGCGGGGAGGGGCTGGACGGGGTGAGATAGATAGGCGCGTCTTATGTCGGTTGACGTGACCTCCTACGCGGATTTTCCAGACGGGCTGGAGGCTGCGTCATCAAAAACTGATAGGGATAAAATAAACAAAAATTGACGAAAAAAGATTCAAACGAAATCGGTCGTCAGCCGATAAACCAGAGAATGTTCAAAAAAGGATTGGTATAGGGGTTAAACGAAGGGGTCGTTCTAGCACTTCCTGGGGAAGAATTCTCCAAGCCTCCGACGGGAGGAAGGGGAAAAATAATCCTGAGCCATTTCAGAAGGCAGGAGTTTCCAGGAAATTAGTAGCCATTGAAGGGCTGCAAATGAAGTGAAGAGAGAAAGGCGAAAAGAAGATGTTGGTAACGAAAAACGGATGTCAGGGGTACTTCATTACAATACTTCAGTTAACATAAATATGGAAAGAAAAGAGAGTAGAAAGTGAAACAAGTATATTAAATATTCCCATGTTATTTGGTTAAATGGAAGCGTTCATTAGGATTGTTAATTGAACGAGAAGGAGTTTCGGTAACATTTTTTCACCACGATTCCACCAAAATATTAGCTGCCTTATGCAAGCACTGAGGAGCGGCGCCAAGAGGTTTCAGTGATTTTCACAAGGACCCCGTGTGTTTTACGTTGGAGTATTATATTATGATTCCAATGTATAGAACCAAAAATTGTTGTCGATTATCTCAATGCATCAATCCTAGGATTGGTTTACTGCAGCTTCTGCATTCACGTGTATACACTATGCTATGTAAATACAAGGCTACATATTCTAGGGAGCATAATTATGTGCTGTGGTTTCCCGTTGCCTTCCACATCGCAGTACCGATACCGTGCACTTCACTCTCTCCCGCGGTTGACACCGGGCCGACCCACTCGATCTGCGCCACCAGTGCCTAATGGTGAATCTGCTGCCTTTCACCATGGGTTCAGGGTAGCTTCTTAGTTGGAGTCTATTTTTCTCTTTGCCTCCTTCCGAAATAACATCCTTGTATTTTTTCTGCTAATTTGTAGTTGCCTCGTTCTGGATAACTATTAAAATATTTTTCTAAAATGAAGAATATTCGCCGGGAATTGAACCAGCGACCTTCTCCTCTTAATGCTGACACGCTACCTCTGGTCTACCCCCGCCCCCCTATCTCAATTTGTTATCTAATTTCAAATAACTGCAGTGGCACCAAGTCACCTGCCTTCAATGGCGATGAGCAGTATTGGTGACATCATTTTTTGACAAGTTTTCACTAATCTTGCCAATCAATCAATGTCCTCCTCGCACCGGAACGATTCGAATTCCATTTTAACTGCCGTAATTTGAATATATCGCAAAGCATGCGCTACTCCGGGACTGAGAGGGAGAGCCCAACGCTCAATTCAACAGCACGTAGGAACTAGATCAAACTCAAATCGAAGCCAAATGCCGAAGCATCAAATTAGGAGACCCTATTTCGAGGAAATAATCCAAGCCCTACGACGAACTACAAAGACACGCAGGACATCATACATATTCTCGAAGGAGCCACCGAACGCACATATGGTCGAGGGCTCGTGTTTATTTTATCACAAACATTGCATTTACTACTTCGATACTAAACCAGAAAAGTACTCAGAAGAGCGAATATAATTCTGCAATTGAACTAGCACACTTGAATGTCAACCGTATGATGAAACGGATCATACCTTTGTGGACAACTACCAATTTTTAATTAATCGTGATATTTCGCCATATCACACCTGAAACGCCTTTTTATTGGATAATTGTTCAATTGGTTCAATTGCTTCAATTTCAAATGCTTTTGATTTATTTCTTAAGTTTCACATATCCATCCTTTTATTGCTAGAAATACTTACAAATGGTATGCGTGGAATAATATAAAACTCCCAAGCAACCGAGCCCCGCCATTGAAGGAAATCAAATGCGTATTCATATCTCGCGTAACAAACGGATTACTTGGTCGAGGTGCTCCCGTAAATAGACACTGGTGATGAAAACAGAAGGTTGAAGGTTTTATTTTGCACCCTGAACCTATGTTCTCCACGTCGACCTTTCGTTATGCCACAACTCACCCAATACTTACTTATTTAACTCTGATCTCATGAACGCGCGACGGTAAATGTGGTTAACCGCGAGTTATTGAACGAGTGATTAATTAAAAACGGAATATTTGGCCACGAATTTTCAAAAATAGAACTTGAGGGACGATTTTGGTTTCAGGCATTAAATAATTAAATCGCAAAAATGTCTCTCCTCGTCTTTTTCCGCTTCAATAAAAAACATAAGGAATGCGTTGATGGGCGTACGTACGTTAACGCCATCTGTCGCCGCCAGAATACTCGTGGGGGCAACTTTTCATTGCAGTCGCAGAAATTTAATCGTCCCCTCCAGCACGCAAACCCTCTCTTCCCCCCTCCCCAGACAGGATGCTGCCTCGTCGGAGTCATCGGGAGGATCCACAGGTAGGCAGATGATGCGGTTATTAGAGGCGCTCTTCAGTTTTTATTTCTTCATGTTTCCAGACCCCCTCCCATCCCGTTCTCTGCGTTCCCCACTCCCCCCCCTCTCCCTGCCCCGCACTGCCTCCACCGCACCCTAAAACACCCTTCTCTCGAATGATGTGGGGGTGTTGACGGCGGGCAGAGCGCGCCACCACCGGCGGAGGGCGGCTTAAGCTCCGGTCTAGATTGGAGCACACGGCCACATTTCCATGCGATGCTCTAGTCGGCCTGAAAATAACTGTTGCTAATGCGATTAAGAGGTGAAATCAGCAAACCTGTTGGAAGATTAAATGATATTGACCACTTTATATCATTTAAGACTAATATTTTCAGTGCAAACTGCCAAAAAAAATAGTAAGAGCTTCCGAAGTGAAGCCGAGACGACAAATGCAGAGTTGGAAGTTGAGTGATGAGTTGAATATTAACAGCATCCCGAACAAGTTAACCAACTTTGCAGTCTAGACTGCTGGCAATAGACGGGCGAATACATTTGTCTAACTGGCGCTAATCCGATCTGGACTGTTGAAATGCACAGAGGACATTCCACGAGGGGGCTTTTCAGAAAGATGAATAGCAGATGGAGAAGTGCGTGCAGACGGAAGGAGAAGAAAAAGATTAAGAATGAGCGTGATTTCAATCGCAGTGGGAATAAGGAGATTTGGACACACGTAAGGAGGTGGTTGATGAACCCTGAATTCCCAAACTTCTTCCCTTCCTCTTCGCTCTCCCCCTCCTCAATATTTCCTCCACCCATTACTTGTATACGACGATGGATTAAATGGAAGAAGGGACCATTTGGTCTCAATTTCGCCCAAATGAAGACCTCAATCTATCTATCTACTAGCACCCAATTATAATATTTTTCTTTCGTCTGCATTTCGGTCTCAGAATGCCTCACCGCCCTCTTTCTCTCCGAGCTCACAGAATTATCACCCATCATTGACCTTCACGAATCACATCACAGGTGTGTGTTAAAAAGGACCAGAGTGTCGAGCCACCATGCGTCACAGCCCCACCTATCAACTTCACGACCCGACCCACCCTCCATGGCCTCTGATGGCCGATATTTAAAGGCATAGGAGTCGAAGGAACAGTCCGTCCCACTATTCGGCAATCATCCGATCAACTTTGTCCACTCTACTCGGTCGAACTTAATGTTCTTAGATTTATTGGTTTCCTATTATTACTGCAATGGTACTCCGTTGCAGTAATAACAGAAAACATCCCATTGCTAAACCAAAGCTCTTCACATAGGAGGTTATTTTCTGCTGCTAAGTAACCTATGAATGATTCCTGCGACTGGAATTGCTACACGTGAGAGTAAACTTATCGTAATTTCATCCTTACAATATAACGCCATGATTTCTTCCTGATTAATGCCAATTAAGATCCCTGAGAATAATTCCCAAGTTTACCCGCCCGGACGAATAGAAGTACACACCCGCCATCGATCATTCGATTCGACGTCCTGATTTTCAATCCCGGGAGATGAAGCTGTTCTGGCGGCTGAACGCCCGCTCTCAACCTGCTTCGTTGCTATGACAAATTAGAAAACACAATCACGCAATCCTCCGGATACTTAAAAGGAGAGAATAAGTTTCGATTCACGTGTTGGATCGGTCAACTAATCCCGAAGTGGCGAAAAATGATAGCCGCGCGCTTATCCCGAGGGCTCTTTTTCCTTTGAAACATCTCTTCCTTTCCCTAGGAAATAAAATAGAAACTAGGACACCGACTATTCCTTTCGGGCAAAATTTAGGCGATGACCGCTCAATCCCCTCCCTCCGTTCCCAACCAAATAGTGGAATCCACTCTCTCTCTTTCATTCTACCACCCACCCCCCCTCCCCCTCCCAGGGGTTAACTTTCAGCATCCTCCGTCTCCCAGCAGTCCCTGAAGCCGAGGAAGCAGATTCGAGCCGGACTCGAAGGTCACCGAAAGGAGAAACACCCCTCCGCCCTTATTCAGAATTCCTCTTTCGGGGCCACGGGGGGAGGGATGAAAGGATGGATCGGGGGAGGCTCGTCGGGGCGAAGCGAGTTTAAAAGATGGAGTTTATTTGGGGGGTTGGGGGAAGGGGGTGTGGCTGTCCCTGCGTGGGGATGGGAGGGGAAGGGCTTCCCTTCCCGCTCGTTCAACACGCCTCCTCTCCCAGGGCTAAATGAGTTTTCACATTCGAACCACCTCCACCAGCCCTCCGTGCCTTATTTCAAGAGATCAGCAATTCCCCCCCTCCTCACCCTGATCCTTTTAAAATAAAATACCGTCGCCTTACTTCAAACTTACAGGTATTTTTACCTCTGATTAATTATATATATATATATATATATATATATATATATATATATATATATATATATATATATATAATATATATATATATATATACCTATATATACCTATATATCGAGAGGAATATAGAACATAACCAGGAGGTATTTGCCTGTTTCGTAGATTTCGAAAAAGCGTTTGATAGAGTGAATTGGGAAAAACTAATGAGTGTATTGCAGAAAATAGGAATAGATTGGCGGGAAAGGAGGCTAATCCGCAACCTGTACATTTCTCAGACTGCTCAGGTGCGAGTGGGGAACGGGGAGTCCGGATGGGCATTGTTAGGAAGAGGTGTGAGGCAGGGCTGCCCATTATCACCGTTGCTGTTCAACCTGTATGCAGAGGAAATGATTAAAGAGGCATGGGAAGAACTGGAGGTAGGAATGGAAGTGGGCGGGGAATTCGTAAAATCAGTTAGGTTTGCTGATGACCAAGCCTGAGTTAGTCAGTCAGCCAAGGGGCTGCAAGCATTGCTTAGTGGATTGGAAATCAGTGCGAAAGGAATGGGGTGAGAATCAATATTAAAAAAACAAAGGTTATGCGATTTTCTACAAAAAAAAGGCTAAGGTCAACATTAAAATAGGAGGGCAAAAACTAGAGCAGGTAGAACAGTTTACGTATCTCGGTAGTGTTTTGGACCAACACGGTCAAAGTAGTAGGGACGTAAGGAGAAAAATTGCGCTAGGCAAAGACGCTTTCACCAGGAGGAGGGAGTTGATGACGGGGACGTTGAGTAAGGATGTTAAGAAAAGACTCGTAAAAACTTTGATTTGGAGCATAGTTATATATGGCGCGGAAACGTGGTCATTGAAGCAGGAAGATAGACGTACAGGGGTTCGTCCGGAAAATAAGTGTACTGACTCCTGGGCTGGGTGCGCCGCTCCAGGCGCGCCCAGCACCGCTCTGACGGGCTGCGATTGGAGGGGGGTATGTTGGCAAGCGACGCTGGAAAAGGCAGTCGGCTCTGAGCTGTGGTGTAGTGTGGAGCTCTGTTAACGCGAACCTCCACGCTCGACCCACGTCACGGAACGCGATGCCGAAGTTTTTGGAGCAGCGTTATTCCATCAAATATGCGGTAAAGCTTGGGAAATCGTCTACCGAAACTGTCGGTATGATTAACCAGGCTTACGGGGAGTCAGCCATGTCCAGAAACATGATCTTTCGGTGGCACCAGATGTTCGTGGAGGGCAGAGAAGAGGTCGACGACGATTCTTCGAGAGGTTCCCGATGATGCCTTCGCGGGAGCGTTCCAGGTATGGGAACGCCGCTGGAACAAGTGTATCGACTCACAAGGGTCCTATTTTAAGGAATGTTAGCTTAAGATATTGTAAAAGTGTAATAAATTTTTTTTCCTGAGCTCAGTACACTTGTTTTCCGGACGAACCCTGTAGACTGGAGGCTTTTGAAATGTGGGTGTGGAGAAGAATGGAGAAGGTGAAATGGACAGAGAAGAAAACAAACGAGGAAGTACTTGGTATGGTGGGCGAAGAGATGGGTTTGTTGGGAGAAATCCTATGGAGTCAGGATAAGTGGATGAAGGGGTATTGACCGGTAGTGGGATGCTGAACACTGTGATAAAGGGGAGAATGTTGGGCAAAAGAGGAAAGGGAAGGAACAGGATAGGGATGTTGGACGGGATGAAGGGAGGAAGAAAGTACTCAGAGATGAAGAGGGACCTGATATAGAGTAGGATGATGGATTTTGTGTTTTGTTAGGAGTAATAAAATGTTTGTTTGGTAGTAGTGTCCATCCAAAAACCTACCTTAACCGGTAGATTACCTTAAAAAAAATAAACACACACACACACACACACACATATATATATATATATATATATATATATATATATATATATATATATATATATATAATATATATATATATATGTATATGTATATGTATATATATTTATATATATATATCCCTCAGCACTATGCGCCGGTGTATTTCACGGTAAACTCTGCCGTACATGTACCTTGATAGCATTACCAAATATACATACACACATATGAAGGACGAAATGAATCATAGAAGATAGGAATTAACCGGCGGCGCCAGCAAGCAAATAACTTCAGGCTTCCCAGGAAGGGATCGTTCAAAAAAATGACGGATTGGAAGTGAACGTTAGTCGAAGGAAGTAAAGGTGTAATCTCAACGAGCAATTTGTTTGAGTGTCATATAGGTATACGTGGAACATGGCCAAGCACGGATCAAGAAATAGCAGTATTAAACAGTATTCTTCCCGTGGATTCAGACGAGTCCGTCGACCAATTCGATCGATTTGGAGCTGATGAAGTACGACGAGAAAGTTCCAGCGGTGGAGGAGGAGAGGAGAGGGGAATTGGAATTAGGAAATGGAATGCGGAAGCAGTGACCGGTGCGAAAAGAAAGGAGAATCGGGAGGCAGGGAAGAAATGTATAAGTGAGCACAGAGCGGCCGGTAGAGTAGAAGAAAGATGGGGACATCTATGAAAAGTAGTCAGAGCTGTAAATGAAACAAGAAGGAAAAGTAGTTGTACCTAAAGAAAGGAGTTGGAGAGTAATCGGAATAGAAGAAGTGTGGTGCGGGCTGTCAGATTATTATTCTGGGCGAGACTATGAAAGACAGCAGGGTTAAGTCTACGTATAAAGCTTTTTGTCGGTGCTAGCCTTATTCGTTAGACTAGGAGATTATAATTTCTCACGGACGATATAATTCGCCGTATCGTATTCATCATTGCTGTCGTATTAACAAGGATAGTGCTATAAAGATTACAAGTAAATTTTACGAGATAAACGTTCTAACGCTCAAGTACGTGTTTCATACCGAAGAAACCCCATCGAAATTATTATGGATCAACGTTTTTGAGAGAGCTTTAGTGTTTTCTCGGCGCACGACAGCGGTGAAGTCTTCCCGAGTTTATTTCGCAATGTTTTTTGGGTTTAAGCCAAAAGTTCACCCAGTCGTCCCTCATTAACTAGGGAACTAGTAGCTGCCTACGCTTCGCTGAATCGTCGCATAACTAAGTAGTTGTTGCAACAAGTGGCAACCCTTAGTACTGAATCGATTTCAGAATGCCTACGTACACGGACACCTTAAGCTCTGCCCGTGAAACAATGAATCGCATCTCGGATCGAGTATTTCCATCGGTCGAGCTCGATTCGCTAAACCGCACTCAAACGTGGGAGAGACTCAGATGCCGAAGAGTCAATTAGCAACGGTGCCCTTCCTTAAATAACGGCGTCAGGTAATCGTGCTCAAATGAAAGTAAACAAAAACCGAAGGAATGCGAAATCCCCTACGCCGAGCACTCCCCCCTCCCACTCGCGTCTCCATACTCCCTTCGCAAACAAATGAGTAAACACTTTCCTTTTCCGCGGAAAAACGCTCCACTTCCTTTATTTCCCGCCTTCAATTCCTCTCCCGACTCCGCTCCCCCCAATCCAGCATCCTCGTCTCTTTCGTCGCCAACGCGATCATACCCTCACCCGTCTCCATTTATATAAAAACCAATATTTCGCCGCTTTTCTTCCGCCTTTTTTCATCCTCCCCATTTCTCCATCTAATAAAATGAGAATCGGAACTCGGGCGGATCTATTTTATTTTTTTCCATTCCTTTCTCCTTTTTAATTCAGCAAAAAAAGGAGGGCGACATCATTGTGCCACCAGGTTAAGTGCATATATTTAGCGGGGGAGGGCCGGGGGGGGGTGTAAGTTACTCCTCCACCACCCCTCCCCATTCAACCTTCTCGGGGAAGGGGATGGGGAGGGGGGCGAAAGGAAGGAGGAGGTTGCAGAGGGTTTTTTTGCGTCGGGCAAAAGGGAAGACGGCGGAATGAGGCATTACGCACACTTCTTCCTTGGCGCAAAAAATCCGAGGAGGAGCAGATGGGGGGGTGGGGGGATGGAGCTGGGAGAAAAGAGAGGGAGGGTGTGGATTGAAGTGAGAGAATCTACGAGTTTCCGAGGGGGAGGGTCTACAGGGAGGGGGACGGGGGAGAGGGGAGAGGAGGGTTAAGGGTCGCCTGGGGTGCGTATCTCTGCGAAGGATATAAATAATCGCCCGGGTGTGATTTCAGGTCCGGGCGACAGAGGAGTGAGGAGGCCTGTGTGTGTGTGTGCGTGTGTACATATGCACGCATGTACATGTATGCATACTCCAATCCCCTGCGGTCCATGCCCTCGAGCACCACTCCTCTTCTGGAGGGTTTCCTCCTTTCGCGGAGTGACCACCATGCGATTCATCCTATTTTAGTCTATATATATATACTCGCGTAGATCTACATAATACTCTGCAAGCCACCACAAAGGCGTGTGGCGGGGGTTGTTAGGATACCACCCGTATAAAGGAACGATACCACATGCAAATATATTTGGTCATTCATTGTGACCGCTTCATTTCCCAAACATTTTTGGGAGAACGAACTGGTGACGAGCAAGGCATTGATTTTTTCTTATATGTGCCACAAAGAAAAACTTCATGGTAGAAGACAACTCGATCAACGTGGAAAATCATTCCTCGAAGTTTGAAGAGACTTCATTGACGTGCAAGATGGGCGTGTCATCTTCGAGCGATGGGGGACTTTCCTGGCAGTAGGTTGAAGGACTTTGAAGAATTGAGAAATGTGGGAGTTTTACGAGATAAAAGATAAAGGATCCAATTATGAATGCCTCCGGTGATTAGAAAAGATTTTCAGAATAATTGGTAATGATGTAAACTTCTGGGGAGTATTTACAAGAAGAGATAAACTCATTGAACATATTTTACCGCGCCGCGTGGAAGTGGAAAGCTATCACAATCCACGGATGCACATAAGGGAATGTGATATTTTTTCTCGCGTAATAAGAAATTAAAGTTTTTATAGAAACTGATTCATCACCAAGGGAATTATGTGAATAATTTTCCAGTGGTAACAAGCATTCTGTAAATAAATGCCTCTTTCTTTTCCTTGCAAACTATTACGAATGAAATAGTTGATTACTTAACATTTATATTCTCGACCCTAGCTGTAAGTTTAAAATCTTAAATTTCAAAAAATGTATCAATCGAGAATTTATCAAAAACAGTTACCGTAAATGAATGAATATCTTCCGCATTGTACTAAACAGGTATAACAAAAGCCCACTGATTACGGCGAAATGGCAATCATTTCAGCTCTTCAATAATCGTAAAATTAGGAACGTCAAGCATTTCAGTCACAAATGGAAGCGAATTTTCAGTAGAAAATCGTCCATAAACAGTCCTCATTCTCATAATAATTTTAAAAATCATATCCTTGATATGAGTAAAAAACACATAATAGCAGTGTTGTCAGTTTTTGTATAAATGCACTTTGCCCGCGGAGGCCTCAGATAGGAAGGCAGTTATGTGAAGACGTAAACGCAGACATTAATTGGTCTTCCGAAATATGTGCAGCAGCTTTTAAAAGAGTAGAGCTTCATTGGTATGACAAGAAGGGGAAATGCGATGGATGTAGTAACTCGATGGCAATGGCAGCAGCTAGCTATCCGTCCAGGTGGGGGTAAGAGGACAAGGGAAGGACGCGAAGAGAAGGGATGGGGCGATCGGAATGGGAAGGAAATGAGGTGGGTGTGATTGGAGGAATTGCATTTCAAAGGCCTCCGGACGACGGGGTCGTTTTCCAGGAGCCCACTCCGAAAGAGATGGAGCCCATGAAATGAAAACGTATCAAATAAGCACACCTTATCCCCCGCCGTGCTTCAGGTTACACCAAGTCATCTTGAGGATATCAAAAATTAAATAAGACGTCAAAACGAAGCAGTAGGTTATTTTGCCGGAGAAGATGAAAGCCACAAAAGTATGAAAAATTTGATGGGAGACTAGATAGAATATACATTAGAGGAACCACGAATTTTGCAGGAATTACGCCGATAGTTCATGTATGTACTGCGTACACGAGAATTGTATATGTAATTGGTGAAGGCGATTCTTAAAATGTCACAGGTTGTCCGGGTCTAATCTCTCCCGGTTCGATTCCTCCTAAGAAATTGCAGGAATATCAAAACCGGTTCATCCTGGAGCGCCTTCCCGTGGAGCATAGAAGAAATGTCGCTCTTGCCATTTCGCCATGTTTTCCTAGAGCAACGCAGTCTTTCGCTTATTACTTTTCGCATGCGATTGCTTGAACTCGACAAGAGCATGGTGACCCGGATAGTAAAGACCGCCAGCAGAAGCCAAACATTTATTTTACAGCAAAAATATATGGCGAATAATGGAAAGTTCTGCTCTGGAACTAAATTTAACGTGCCTGCATTTTTGTCGAAAACAAACGCACTATGGATATTCTTGGGGGCGGAAAGGTGCACACTTCAAGAAGTATGCCATGAAGCTATGAATATCTGTCGCAGCCGGCGCTTGGCGACATAAGGAGCGTCGAGAGGTAGGATAATTAAATAAATAGGCCGAAATACCCAGGAACATATAAATATATATATATATATATATAAATATATATATATATATATATATATATATATATATATATATATATATATATATATGTATATATTCTCCCCAAAACAAGGCGCATTGTACACAAAATAAGATATCAATTACGTTCTACGATGAGAGAGAGGGAAAGAGAGGGCCGAGCACTATTAGAAGATGGCACCACTGGGCGACAGCGGAACGGTGGTAGACGCGGGCACGGTGAACGTTACCCTAATCGTCGTCCACGGTGCGGAGCAGGACCGGAGATGGAGGTGGAGATGGAGGTGGAGATGGAGGTGGAGATGGAGGTGGAGGTGGAGGTGGAGATGGAGGTGGAGATGGAGGTGGAGATGGAGATGGAGGTGGAGGTGGAGGTGGAGATGGAGGTGGAGATGGAGGTGGAGATGGAGGTGGAGATGGAGGTGGAGATGGAGGTGGAGATGGAGGTGGAGATGGAGGTGGAGATGGAGGTGGAGATGGAGGTGGAGGTGGAGGTGGAGATGGAGGTGGAGATGGAGGTGGAGGTGGAGATGGAGGTGGAGATGGAGGTGGAGATGGAGGTGGAGATGGAGGTGGAGATGGAGGTGGAGATGGAGGTGGAGATGGAGGTGGAGGTGGAGGTGGAGGTGGAGATGGAGATGGAGGTGGAGATGGAGGTGGAGATGGAGGTGGAGATGGAGGTGGAGATGGAGGTGGAGATGGAGGTGGAGGTGGAGGTGGAGATGGAGGTGGAGGTGGAGGTGGAGGTGGAGGTGGAGATGGAGGTGGAGATGGAGGTGGAGATGGAGGTGGAGGTGGAGATGGAGGTGGAGATGGAGGTGGAGGTGGAGGTGGAGGTGGAGATGGAGGTGGAGATGGAGGTGGAGATGGAGGTGGAGATGGAGGTGGAGATGGAGGTGGAGGTGGAGGTGGAGATGGAGGTGGAGATGGAGATGGAGGTGGAGATGGAGGTGGAGATGGAGGTGGAGATGGAGGTGGAGATGGAGGTGGAGGTGGAGGTGGAGGTGGAGATGGAGGTGGAGATGGAGGTGGAGATGGAGGTGGAGATGGAGGTGGAAATGAGGAAGCGAGAAACGCGGGCACGGTGAACGTGTCCCCAGGCGGAGCCTTCGTTTCTCGAGGACGGATGGGGGATGGTCTGATCGTCTAGCCGAAGTCACGGCGAGCGTAACGAGCCTCGTGCTAGACGCGGTCACGACCTGCGTGGCCCAACTGCCCCTGATGCCTTGCCGACAGCCGAATTTATTCCCGCTCCTGGGCATGACCCTTGTCCTCTGACGCGCGCAGCCAGGAGTCATACTCAGGGAAGCAAGGCTTTCCCGGCCCACGTCACCGGCCCTCGGTACTGATAACGGAAACTAGTCATGCCCCTGCGGAGTCATGCCCGGTATCTAGTTTCCACGAATTAGATGATGCGTAAGGTGCCTATCACGAGGGTATCGCGAATGCATACCCTGGACATATCCTCCAATTATAATGATACTGTAAACGCCGACACATATCTACCTGTAAATCGTGTCAAAGATCTCTCAGGTTTATCAAAAATCATTGTTTTCATTATATATCGTAATAAATCCGATTTAAAATAAAAACTATACCTACCGTAAGCAGATGATATGGATATAAATGTCCCTCGCCCCTTTGAGAAATGTTCTTGGATTTTAATACCTGACTTCCTTTGAGTATATAAAACTAAACATATATACTCCAGTGGTAGTCTCTTAACTTAGTTTGTCTGATTTCAAAAATGAAGATACTGTTTAACTATTTTCGTAGAATAAAGGCAGAAAAACTATTTACGTTCATTTCTGAAAATAAGCAGAGGTTACCTGGATCTGCTTCAGACAAAAATTTTTTTAATATCAATTTTCGAGAATCTCCAAATTTCTCCCTGGAATTACATCAACATCATAAATCAAAGCATTGATTTGCAGTGGCTCACCAAACCATATCCCTTTCCCATCTAATTTCTTTATTCTCTCAAAGCTCAACTCACATCAGTTCATTGACAAGCAACTTGATACTCAATTGACGTTAAGAACCCAACAATTGTCGAACACGAGCCATATTGTAGTCGGTTTTGGTGTTTTACGGTCGCCCAGAGCGTTGTTCGTCGTGCTCTTCTTAAAAGCCTCCTTGAAGGCCTTTAGCGACCTCGAAACGTGATCAGGACAGATCAGAGTCCCCGTAAGACTTAAGAATCATTTTTATTATCTCCCCAAGAGGTTTTCTTAGTTTAGCACAAAACTTAGTAATCGCGCAACGTTGCTCGATCGTCGATTCCATTTTTTTCCTGACACGGTCGGTGCGCGGAGGTTTAAAATAACTGACGTCTTGTCACTTCCACAGCTTGGAGAGCACTGAGACCGGTTTCGCAACAAAGCTTATCGTCCACCCCAACTACTCCAAGTGGTTTGATCCCACTCCGACTTACAGGAGCGACGCGAGAAACTCGATTGCATTACTTTCGGAACGCACCCAGTACTCTAACCTGCCCTGCCCTCGCCACTTCATCCTATATGCCTGCACCCTTTCCCCGAATTCTCCCCCCCCCTCCCCCCCATCACTCACTCGGCGATTGGAAGACCCTCCCCCCTGCGATTTACTCCTCTTCCGCCCTCCTCAGCCTCTTCCCGAGGCGATGCCGATGCTATTCCTCCGCCGCCGGAAAGAGTCCTCCGCGGAAAGGGCCGTCGCGTACACGTGCGGAGGTACACCTTCTCGCCGAAACCCTCGGAACATAAGAGACATATCTACATCCACCCGCTGACACATAAGTAAGTAGGATTACGAGAAAGGATCTCCAGGGAACCAACCCTGTCGGGATGGCATCGGGTTGGGGTGAAGGGCAGCGAACGGAGGGATTTCCACCCCCACACGTTTCGCTCGGAATATTCTGTGGCTTTTTACACGCGAGCGAAGAGGGAGTACCGATGAGGAAAAGACAGAGTGAATTGGAAACCGCTCCACAGGCGCCCCGTCGCCCTCCAACCGTGGCATAAATAAATATCTCTCAGGCAGCCATCACTCACACAAATAATTCAGTCGAGTTCAGTCATCTCTGAACTAGGATGTAAATAATGAGGGAATGGAGCGATTGATATCAGTCACGAGCACTTTATTGCTCTGCTTTTTAGGACTCGAAGGAAATACCGCCTTGCATTTTTTGCTGATTTAATTTCCCCCGACCTTACCATAAACCGCTGGTTACCTGCAAACTTGTTGAAAGAAATTTGGTGAACAGGGCCCCAATCACACTTCCTAGAGACGCGTCGTTTTTTTCCAATCGCAAGCCGAAGAATTACATTGAGAGTGAGTTTCTTCGTTCCCTTCGTCTCGAGACTAGTGCTTCTCGGTCGTGCCTTGACTTGACTGCTATCTCATTAATGGGAGGTAGAATTTTAGAACAATTAAATATTGTCTGTGGTTTCATGTTGTGCCTTGTCAAACGAAGCCAAGGAATGTTGGAGTGTTCAGTCGTCGGCATCCATTAAATAAAATATATCAGACGATTCACTGCAAAATAATAATTGAATTTCCCTGGAAGTAACGCTATCTATATCGAAGCGCACCGTTTTCATTTTTGTTCCGACCCTGCAAGTTTCAATTATTAAAATTCATAAAAAGTGACGATTTAGACAAACCCAGTCATTGTTTTTATGACATTGTCAACATATACGAATCGAACAACGTATTAGTTACTTAAACGATCAATAACAAGTGTGATTGGTTTTTAAATCAAGCCGAAAAGCGATTCCAGCGCAGAAGATAACAGTTAACAAAGGCTTAAAAATCATTTAAAAAAGAAGGAAAAAAAGAACGAACCAAACACGCCCACGGTCTCTCAAGCAGCAAGAGTCGATGAGGTGCTTGCTAAGCAATAAAGGTCGGCTCCGCCACTAAAAAAAAAGAAATTTCCCATTTCTATCTGATAAACGGAGGCCTCGGGTCCACGAATGCAAACTGGCGCACTTGCTATTTACAAAGTGATTTTGATCAACAGAGGGTCATTTCTCGTAAGCCTCCTTCACTGAAATAAGGAGGATCACGATCTTTGAGAACAATGGTCCTCCTTTTTGTTGGGTCACCAAAAGAAGGAGATAGGCCGACCAGAACAAGAACTCGCAAATTCTATAAAAAGCCATTGTGAACACCCAAGAGAGTGGTTGGAGTTTCTACGGCAGCAATGCGATGGAAATACGCACCGTATCTCATGACATCGTCCTATTGAACAAACATTATCGTGGCTGGGCCCCTAGGGAGGATGATAGCTCGGTGGAGACGACCACGGAACGTTAGATATGAACGGAAATAGCAACACGGGGGGGGGCGTCGATCGAGGAGACGAAGGGAATGACATCGAAGGAAGAGGAACGCATGCGCAGATACGCGGAAAGGCGGGTCCTTTTTCCTTGACTATCCCACGGGGCGATTGAGATGAATGAGGTCTTAAAATTCCAGACTTTTCTGATGATGGACGACGCTCATGAGGTCGAGAGAGGCTGCGACATTATCTTACGCGAAAACAGATTTTGACTGCCTCTTGCAACCCTTTCAAAACCAAAAGCTCCAGGAATATTGAGTAAAATCAGAACCAAGTTTCCACCGACAAACCAACCACGCAAATACACTTAAAATGAATGAAAATAAAAGAAATCACAAATTCACTCCAATCTGATTTATTCCTTCCTTTTACCTCATTGCGATTCATTTTTGTCGGGGATATAAGGAATTTGCAAGGGCAGAGATTTTGCTAAAATGACTTCTAATCGAAAATCTGATATTTAATGGACTTACTTGAAACCCTGAGAATTATTTCTATAAACCCTGATCACACCCTTATAAACCCCTTCATATTATATGTAAAAAAGCAGTGTTTGCGGAAAATTCAAATTCCACAGCAAAATTATTAATTAGCATGCTTGAATTAAAAGATTTGATTTTCTTAGACTTTTTGCTTGAACGCAACTTTCGCGTAGCAGAGTTGAAGGGATGAAAGGGAAGCAAGCGATACGCTTTTATCTTTCCTCTGCGGTGCGAAAGCATGAGCAAACTGGGAAAATACCTATTTTCAACCTTTTTATCACGCGTGAGTTTCCATAACATCTGGCGAGGCATCATGAAGAAAAAATATTTTTACATGTTTTCACACACCAAAAAATAAATTAAATCACTGGGTATTTAAATGAGATTTTCACGCAAGTCCCGTGGGAAAAGCATTAAAAAGTGCAAGGGGTGGCTGTTCTGATCTTGCAAGAAAAAATGGCAACATTTCCCGTGGTTTTCACAGATATGAATGCACCAAATATGCAGTTTCAACATGAATAGCTGCATCACCTGGCGTGAACGTGAAACTAACTAATTACCGTGCAGCATATTCGGGGAAAATGTGGAAAATCTAACAAAAAATTAGGATTTATTAGAAGATTACTGGGTAAATGTGATGAAAAAGTCAATGAGAAATGTTATCTGTCGCTGGTTGGGCGTCATTTGAAATATGCTCCAAGTACACATGGGATCCTCACGAAGTTGGATTGATTGCCGAATTGGATCGCGTACAGCGTAGAGGAGCTAGATTAGATAAACGTTGTTGTGATAAACTTAATAGCGTATCCAAAATATTATATAGGATCTAGGCTGGTAATCACTTAATGGAGCGAAAGGTTAAATTACAGATTAAAGCTCTTAATCAGTGATGATGTTGAAAATGTATTCTTACCTCCATCGTACTATGGTAGGAGAGATCATGTCAGTAGAATTAGAGAGATTACACGTTGAACAGATAGATATAAGATTTCATTTTTTCCACGAACGATGATGGATCACAATAACGTTTTCCGACCGCGGTAGGGTCGCGTTCGGGTAAAATTTAGTCTGGTGTGTATTAGCCCCCTGCCAAACACCCTGGCGGTGGCTTGCAGGGTACTTAATAAATCTAAAAATTAAAAAAAAACTTCCGGAGTTGCCGTCCAAGTCAGGCGTGGTCATATTGAGCTGTTTCCGCATTTTTCGCATAGAAAAGCAGATACTCAGCCAAAGAATTTACGTAAAAAGAAGAAAAGCCAAAATCAATTCCACAGAAATAAATCACCACATAGACGAGCAGATTATAATGAAGGAAAATTTGCGATGAATTTAATTTCCATAAGCCGCACTTCTCAGCCAATGAAATGATAGTCACTTCGGTCAAACAGTTAAAATGTTGACAGGGCTTCCAAAAGGCCCTCTCTTTATTTTCGTGGAAGTCGATGAATTCTAATTACTAATCCAGCTATCAGGACTTCAGACCACATATTGTGATCGGAGGATTTAACCGTTAATAAGTTTTAAAATACAACCAGTCAAAGAACGAAGAAATCAATCGGATATGCTAGGCACGATTGTGACCTCAATGCGAAAGACCGAATCTTGAACTATTTCTATCGAGACGAAATCCTTAACTTAACAAAAAAAGGCTCTCAGATTGGCGGAAATTGGTGCTATATTAAATTAAAACCTCCTTAAAAATAAATAAATGCACATTTTCAGGAAATTATTATAGATTTTTAAGCGGACGGGAAGAAACCATACGCATCCAATTAGGCTTCAATTCTCTGTCATGGAAAAACTTTAACATGTGTACAATAGGGAACTTCTAATTAACAGTGCCCGGATTTCCGAAACCCTAAGGAACGCAATCCATTTAGTTAAGAAACAAAGGAACGAAGGAATGCGCTGAGGCCCTGATTCGATACAGGAATCCTACAATTGGGTGGAAGAGCCCTCGCTAACAACGCCTTCATAATTGGAAGTCAGGGAAATGGCCATTGAGCGGGAAAGCGAATCCGTTGGGAAGAGTCGTGCGTTGTGGGAGGGCGAGGCGGCGCTTTATAATGCCCTCAGCGCCAACTCAAACACCACAGACGTAAAAGGAGCAGAGAAGATTTGGGTTTGGAAAAAACAGACAAGAGTGGAGTTAATAAGAAATCGGTCACCTGAATCGAGGATTCCCCTCAAGAGAGGCAGGGATGGATGAAGTATGGAGTGTGGCATTTTTTGTCATCGTTTCCCCTGGAGATCCACCAAGTGTAACGACTCGTGTGCTACCAGGCCGCCGCTCCAAACCACATTTTCCCCCTTCGAAGAACTTAACTCTCACTCCACTCATCGCGTACATATATATATATATATATATATATATATATATATATATATATATATATATATAGAGAGAGAGAGAGAGAGAGAGAGTTGCACACATACATATATATTCTCGCACACACCCGCACGCAGTGCCATCACGATGATGCGAAGAAAAACGAAGTCGGTTGGGCGCAATTGGCAAAAAAGAGGTGCGATCCCGCCGGAGCCAAAAGTCGTGGATTCCATCCTCCTGGCCTCTCCTCCCTTCAACCCGCTCCGATATCAATGGCATCCTTTATCTCTCCCTTTATCCTCTCCCTCGCGCTTTTTCTCCCGGGAAATTCTCCCTCCATCCCGACACCCGCGCTTCTCCTCCGGCCACAACCCTCCGTCCACCGCCATCAACCCCTCATCATTTATATCGCTTATTACTTCACGTCGTCCCATCCCGGGGAGGAAATTTTCCTTTCCCTTCTTTCTGGTTTCCTTAAAGGGTAGTGACATACTTCGATTTGCTTACCTGATTTGTGGCTTCAGGAATATATCGAAAATGATTGCCACCGTATATCCACAAGCTATCCGCTAAAATATTGACATTGAAGTCAGCAAGCAGTATCCTCAGACAGATGTGTAAGATTTAAAAGATTAAGTACACTAAAAAATAAACAAATAGGTTAAATTTAATATTTCCTTGAAACCGTGGATATAAACTAAAATTCACGACAAAAACTTTCATAAACGTACTTTTTCAAAACTTTCTAAATGACTTACACGTAAGATATTTACAACTTTTCATACACTTTAGCTTTCCGTAAATCGAAGTCGAAAAATAAGTATTGTGTTTTCTCGAGTGATTTCTCATACTTGATTATTTTTGTTGATTTTTGGAATCATTTATTCCCAGAATTTTCGTTTTTTTAATGCTGTAATTATTGCTAATTGTCCATCAAAGTAAGATTAATTGAAGAATATAACCGAAGACCTCGCTTAAGCCAGTTTGCCCTTCGCTTACATTCATCGATAACTCACGTCCCATTGTTGCCGTGTTGTTTTTGGCCAACAGCCAAGTCATTAAGCACTTATGCATCACCGCGGATTATTGGCTGGTTGCGGCGTGGGTTGTGGCTGATATTAATGAAACGCAGGGATTAGGCGTTTAACTCGAGAGAGAGAGGCTCAAGGTCATTAGATTTCAATCCGGAGATTGGTACCCAGCTGCAGCCATTCATTCTTTCCCAATCCTCGCCAATTCCCTTACAGCCAGATGCCTTTTCTTGTGCCCTTTATTAATGCTACCTCTATTCGTTCAAGGGCCTACCTCTTCATTCCTGCACACCTTCACAACTCAAAAGGGTGTCTTAAAATTAATTATCCCTCATCAAAAGGATTGGAAACACGGCGACTCCGATTCACAAACAGCGCAGCATACGACCTTGTACACGCCAGTCGGCGTCACATAAATCCTGACAATGGAAGCACTGACTCCTCGGCACGAGGACGATTCTTGCGCCCAACAATTCGAAGAACACCGACCGCGACATGATAGTGTGCGCAGCGCAGCGGGCTGACCGAGAGGCATCACAGCAGAGGCCACGTCGATGAGCGCAGCAAATGAGTGTCGGTGTGACGTGAAAGGGAAGTAATGACAAAGTGTAAACAACGGAGTTGGTGGGAATTCGACGGAAAGGGTATAAATTACCAGTTTCATGGTTCGTTCGTTCGCCCGGGTCTCCGTTTTCTTATACGGCGTGTCGTAACGAATGGGCACGCCCCTCCTCCACGCCCCCGCCGACCACCAACCAAACGAAAACCAACCGAGCGAGCACACACGCACTTTCATCTGCCGCGCCCTCGAAACCCCACGGGAGGGGGCAGGGGAAGGGGGATGCGAATACCTCCGAGGACCCTTCTTCTTCGCCCCACCCCTTCCCTCTCTTCCGACCCAGCAAAAAACCAACGCCCGAAACTGGGAAGGGATGTAGGCTCGGGGAAGGAGGGATGAAAAAATGGAGCGCGGAAATCAAGAGGGTGTCTGAGTGAGAGCGTGCATTTGTGTGTGTGAAGTGGGGGTGGTTTTTAGGGATGGGTGGAGATAAGGGGAAATGAATACGTCGGGAGGGCTGGGGGAAGAGAGAGAGAGGGGGAAATGGGAGGCGTGGTTCGTCTCTCACAATCGTTTCCGCTTATTGATGGGATTCCATTCCACAGGCTCGCCTCAATTGGAGCTATGCCATTCGCGCGTTCGGGATCACGCTGGGCGATCACCCCGATCGCCCGGCGCAACAGGGATCGCTCTTAGGAGTGATCGATCATTCGTGGGAGGGACGGAACGGACAAAAAACCTTTCGCGAGTACACGGTGAGTCGGGATGGACTCCCTGATTTCACGGGTGGATTGTAAAGAAATCAAGTAGGCTAAATAATAAAAATTTTCATTTCTGAAAACTACTTTTAATGCAATTTTAATTTCATTAGGTTTTCAAAATTATTTCATCCGGGTGACGACGACCTTGGTGAGCGATGAACATGTTGAGTCCTTCAAAAAGTTTTTCGAAAACTCTTCTCGGCATATCTTGAGTTATTCCGATACGATGGTACCTGTAATTGCTTCCTCGAGAGATTCCAAGGTCGAACTTTGTAAACCTCAGCTTTGAGACATCCGCAAAGTAAAAAGACGAAATGGGCTCAAATCCGGGGAGTAAGGGGGCCATGGAACATCCCATCGTAAGGAGATCAGGCGGATCAGGGGAATCGTTGTTGGAATGAACGACGGGTGGTATGAGCCGTGGCACCATCCTGTTGAAACCAAAAGGCTCCTCTGTCATATTCCTCACCATGAGTACTCTTCCATTTTAACGCCGATTGGGTAATTGTTTGATTTTAATGCCCAATAACGCCTATGGAGGACACAGCGCTCCAAACTGTCACTTCGGGGATATGAAGACGTCTTGGGTGAAGTTTTTGAGGGTTGTCGGTTGCCCAGTCAAGTGACCAGGAAGTGTTTGCTTATTTACTGAGCCGGAGAGTTGAAAATGCGATTCATCGCTAGACGACAGCGCCCTCTGCGTCCCCACCACAATATTATTGTGCTTAAAAAACGTTTTTACAACAAAGTCTCAATGCTCAACCGACAACCACATGGTATTTAATAAAAAATTGCTTAAATGGTTATTTTCTTCAGCTGACGTCTTTCCCACACCGCCAATTTTCTTGCGCGCTCTTCACTGATTTTTTAAAACTAGGGAGTCCATTCTTACTCACCCTTTATATATACATATACGAGTGTATATATATATATATATATATATATATATATATATATATATATATATATATATATATATATATATACATATATATATACATATATATATATATATATATATATATATATATATATATATATATACATATATATATATATATATATATATACGTACATTCAAACATGAAAACCGTCATTTTGCGAGCAAATTCGATCCGCCTTCCCCACTTCTCCTGTGTTCGTCTTTCACATGTGTTCCTATCCCTTTTCCTTATTCCTAATTCCATGTGAATATATATACATATATAAAGTAGTATTGGCAATCATGACTACGTATAAATGCGCCAAAATAATTATAACATAACACATATCAGGTATCCTCCATCCTTCTTTTTTATCACTTAGCCATGCTTCCAACGCTTAAGCGTCATCATTAGGCATTAAATATTATAGAATGCACCCACCTGACGAACACAATAAAGCTGTAAACACGAGGTACAGGCCTAATATAAACGAGGGAAAGAACAATTTTTTAAATGGTTTTAAGTATTGTACGACTTGAATAGAAAGATGAAAAAGAATCCCATGTGGAAAATTGACTGTAAAATGACGGATATATTAACTGGTAACAAGATGTCAAGTAAAAATGGCAAAAGTTTTCCAATTCTTGATACTCGAATTCCTAACGAGGGAAACACGACCAGTTCTACCGAAGTTTAAGAAGTCCGATTAACAATGATATATAAGTAAGTAAGATTTATAGTTTAAGATATAACTCTCCCTGTGGTCAATTCCTGAAGAAATGTCGAGGAAAAGAGGAAATAAAAGAATAAGAACGGGATGAGAAGAGAATTGAAAGATACAAAAGATAACGTCAAGAACGTAACTTTAAAAATTGAGCTAAAGAAACGTCTTAGAAAATTCTACCTGGCAATGAATTGCTTCGGTAATTCATTGCCCGGTAGAAATTTCTTCGGTATGATCGGTAATTGGAGAAACAATACGCTTAACAGCTCTGAATAAAAAATCACGGAAACAAAAAGAAAACTATGACTGCAGCAGCAACTGTGGGCAGTGCAGTGGACCATTCGACTATACTTTCCCCAGACATTTTCAATCAATGAATCTTTTTTCCTCCAATTCCCTCATCATAATATCATTGAATTTATGGAATTTGGATCTTCCCTAAAACATTTGGGCTTGTCTATTTGATAAAAAAAGACAATCCGCTCATGAGCGAAACGTTTAACGACTTGCATTTCGAGAGGAGCACCGACGCCCTTTCCGCTTTAATCATTGTCCGCGAGTGAATTGATCGCATTCCTACTCTTTTGTCTTTTGGTACTTCACAAATACTAACAGATTGCATGCGCATTAAAGTTGCATGCTGGATCAGCAATGCCCTTTGCAGAATGACGTAGAATAATAACCCTTGGTGGCACCGATTCCCCTCTAGATAATTGTTCACAAAGTTGAGGCATGAGAAAACTAACGCCAATACACCCACAGAGTGGCAGAACTGCCTCGCAATAATGCTCGCAGACAGCAAGTGGCAACACATTTGACGCCTGGATATGGCCCTCAAACACTAAAATAATCATTTCACTTTTCCGCTGTTGCATATGAAACGCAAAGGCTAAACATGAAGGGGCAAAAAGATGTTTCTGCGCTACATGGATTACCTCCATGAGTTGAAGAAGAAATAAAAATAAAGAGAGGAGAGTATTGCAAGGTATTATGGTGTCCAATCATAAAAAAGTACGCCTAAAGAGAGAAACCAAAGCAAAGAGTCCATATATGCAGATGTTCGCGATGAGCTTACATTCCAAGAGATGTGAACTACAGCACGGCGATAAGGGGAAAGGCAGAAAAGGGATCGAGGTGGCAACAAGTGAAAATGCAAAATCGCATTCACGGGCCGAGAGATGATCAATGGGGTGAATAGGAAAGTGCACGAGGGCGTGGTCAACTGCGAATGCTGGTATTGATGGAAACACAGGAGAGGATGGAGACGATTGGACCCACGACCGGTACCTCGAGTAGGGCGGTGGCGAGCGAAACAGAAGAGGCCTGCCAAAGTATAGAGTCAATGAAGAATAGGCAGAAGGATAGTGCGAAAGAAATATTCCACCGAAAACCTCAAAGAAAGAATGTTGAGATTAGAAGCGAATGGAGAGCAGAGCGGAGAGGATTGCGCGCAAAGAGAGGAAACGCGACTGTGCACCCAAGAGTAGACTCATATTAAATACTGTGAAGGAATTTCATTACTGTCCGGATATTATGGACACTTTAAAAGTACTTCCTTCTTATGAAGTATTCCATTATTAAATTAAAATTACGAGAGGGTTTCTCAACAATGATTTTTTGAAGTGCTTTGAGGATTGGAAAAAACGTCGGAACAAGTGTATAATATCTTATGATGACTACTTTGAAGGGGAAAAAATAGATACTCATGGATAAATAAGTAGTGTTTGAAAAAACAAAAGTCACGATACTTTTTGAACAGACCTCGTATTGGTGGTATCGTCAGAGAGGACTTCCAATAAGTCTAAGCTGAAACTGGGAAGCAGTCGATTAGATCGTCTTAGATGTGTGCTGTGTACGATCGTCAGATTAAATGAATATATCGCCAAGTAATTTTGCTCCGGGCCATCGAAACTGGACTTCCGGTAGATATGTAATGTGATATTTTGCCAAATAATATGAAACGTGTTCAATTGTAAGATACATGAATCAATCAATACTTAAATTAGTACCAGGTCAGTGGATTAACAGTAATTATAGGGAAATGGAACTTTTGAAGAAATACAATCCCGAATCAAAATATTACAAATTTGCAAGCAGGCATGCATAATTTACCGTACGGCACGAATTTTCCCACTGGATTGAATGAGAGAGAAATGGGGTAAGAAAAAATTCGATTTGCCGCACATGAAAGAACGGCGATCGGCGGATAAGAACCGAATAGTGAACCGGAAGAAAAATTGGAAGGAAAAATAGCTTTTGCGGATGAAAATGTGAGAAGAGAGATATGGCGTGGGAGGAAGAGAAAATGAGATGGGAAAGGAAATGAACACCGCGATTCGAAACGAAGGGAAATGAATTCTACCATTAAGATGCTGATCTCTGCTCCGTTTCCACTTCCACGGCGAAGATGCTGCATCCGAGGATCGTGAGCCGGTCGATGGACCACTCTTCTTTAACCTTGCATCGACGGCAAAAATATCCACATTCCTAGACAAAACCGTAACCCTCTGTGTCTTGTACGTGCGATAGTTAGCGAATACGCGAGTGAAACATGCAGCGGAGAAGAGAGGGTACCGTTCGCAGTGAAGTTAAATCCTCTCCAGACTTCGCGGGCTCGCTGCTGCGACAATGTTAAGTAGTGAATTAGCACCAACATGGTCTTTCCCAAAAGTAGTGTTGCTTATTTTTCCCGGATAAACGGGCGGACGGAGGGGAGCGGTCTCTTAGGAGGACTTTGAGGGAGGGAAGTCTCAGGAAAGGCTGGAGGCCGATGGCAGTTGGATCCAAGCCTTTGCGGAATGCGAATGGGTTCGTTTGCGAAACCTCTATAACGTACCCTCGTCACGCTGTGAAATGAACCGGCTAATTTTGCGTGATCCTTGGTAAACTGCGAAAGAGACCCATGACATGACAAGGCAGCTTATGGGGATCATCACCTGGGTAGATCGGATGCTTTTGAGTGGCACAAGTTGTTTCGGACGAGAGAAGTGAAGATGTCAAAGATGTCGAAGATGTCGAGCGTTCAGGACGCCCTTCGACCTCGAAAAGTGACGAAAATATTGGAAGAGTGGAGGCTCCGTTGGTCCGAGGTCGCAGGTTAAATGTTCGCATGGTTTGTGATGAACTTGGCATCCTTAACAAGTGATGGGCATCGAACTGTGACTGGAAGCAATAGAAAGGTGTGTGCGAAGTTGGTGCTCTCGGGCGAGCAAAAGGAAACTCGCACGCGGAACTACCAAGAGCCTCTCGACCACCGCCTCGATGTTGCCCCACCAGACGTCTTCCTCTTCCCCTCTCGAATACGAGCCGATAGTACGTCACAACAGCTCGGCGGAGGCGTTACGCAAAACAGGCAGTGACGAGCGAGCCTAGCAGCATTTCTGGCGCCGCCTTCAAAGAGGCGTACGAGGTGTGGAGAACCCGCTGGCAGCGGGGTGTGGACGTACTACTTCGAAGAATTTGGTGTATCGATTCTGGCAATAAATGTTTTTTAATCGACTCTGTCCTACTACTTTTGGGACGGACCTTGTACTTCAAGAATTGTCAAACTGTTTTAGTCCGTCGGGAGGACAACTATCTTTTTCTTCGCCGGAAACAGTCCCTTAAATCTTCCATCGGGCTATCTGAGGTCAGGCAATGTATTCCTTCTTAACCATTTACTGAGAGTAATTCGTTGACATATGTTGTCTATTTGTAGCTGGATGGACTCAATCATTGAGAGTATATAGTCTACCGATCATGGAATGTTGATTTTGATGATATCAGTAATTAGTAGGTACTGCTACGCTCCATAACCCAATCCTAGACGAAATTACCGTGAATCCGGGCAGAAATCCTTCTTCAAATCCAAATTCTTTCCGCCTCCCTTCATTCCATCCAACACTCCTTCCCTTTCCCTGTCTCTACCTCATTAACCAGCATTTCCGTAATTTAACGGTCTTTAATTGTCCTTTGCTTCTTACTACAATGAGCCCTGCGCTTTTCCTGTCATCTTATTCCATTCCCAACAGCCCTCTCTCCTCACCTGCCATCTTTAATACTTCCTGTTTCCGTACCATCAAAAAACCACGCTCTATATTAAATGTTTTGCTATAGCTATATTTTGAAAATCGTCGGTGCACATATTGTGAAAAAATAAATCGAAAAAAGCACATTTCAAAGTTTAATTTTTCAATTTCACGAGCTTTTCATAAGCGGAACTTTAAATTAAAATGCTAACATCGCTAATACCGCCGAACACCCTTTGCTCTGTTTTCAATTATTTTTCTAGAGTTTTCAAATTAATAACATCCATTCTTACCCTCCCATTTCTTGGCATACCCGGTTGGCATTTCAAGGCATACCCGGGAAAAGGGACAAATAAGCCACTGACCCAATTGCCCTTCAAAATGAGCCATCGATAAACATCGCCGCCCAATACAAAAGAGCCTTCGTATGAAGACAAAAAGCCTGCAACTTCGTAAATTTCCTTCCCTAATATTAGTTGGGCAAGACCAGAGATGAAATTGGCACACTGCTATACCAAAATAAAACACGATTTAAATCTAACATCACGTTATACTCGCCTTGCAAAATCATTGTAATAAACGAAAAGAGCTGCTGAGCTAAATAAAATTGAAGGCTCCATAATGCGCATGCGTGCCCGCATCTAAGAGCATTTACAGCTTTGTGCTACGCGCAAAGCGGAGTGTGTTAGGTCACAGGTCAATCACGCACAATCCCAACCACGATACCTCTGCGCGAATATTAGTTCGCTCATGCACTCGACAAACCTTAATTACCCGGAAGAAATTACTTACATGCAACAATATTCAATGACAGAAAACATATATTCAAATCATGCAGTAGAATTGTTAAAAAAATGGGCCTATTACATGAAAAAATAACAAGCAGGAAAGAACATTACATGAGGGGCGTATTGACCGGCACTGGGATGTTGAAGACTGTAATATAGGGGAGAATGTTAGGCAAACTAGGAAAGGGAAGGAACAGGATAGGGATGTTGGACGGGATGAAGGGAGGAAGAACGTACTCAGAGATGAAGAGGGGTCTAATGTAGAGTAGGATGATTGATTTTGAGTTTTGTAGGAGTTACCAAATATTTATTCGATAGTTGTCTCCATCCAAAACCTACCTTAACCGGTAGATTACCTAATAATAATAATAATAACAGCGGAGACAATCTATCGGACTGGCAAATAATTACGCGTTAAAATCACAAATTGAAGCAGTGTAAGTGCAATGAGGTAAGAAAGAAGAAAGGAGAAAAGAGGTTAGGACTTGTGTCAATTCAGCAAAAGGATACGAAATAAACCTTATGGTCGAACACTGCAGGGTGTGCAATGAATTCGCACATTTTATAAGAAATCTCCCGTATTAATACTGACTTGCTTTTAAGTATCCAATTAGAATTGGCGTGTCTCACAAATACCACGTTCATTTGCTCATGCATTCGAATGCTATGAGCTTTATATGGCGCACGATTTTCAAAAGTAGGTAACTTCGCTTGCAGAAACTGGCTGGGACTTCGTGAAAACACTCAACAATTTGCATCCAGGCGAAAGACTCTAACAAGAGGATGAAGTCGCAGTGATACAAATGTCATAGCTATGGATGCCAACCATGGGTGAATCACACTGATTTTTCTGATCATGTTTTTATGAAAAGGTCATCTCGACATAGTTTCTATCTTCTACCGTTATAATATTCCGCCCACCATTCCTTTGGGGCCGATTTGTGATAATCATTATTAAGAAATATAGTAATGAAGGTCACCTCAGTTTCCTTCCAAGAAAATTAGAGCGTTTATTTTCCCCTCAGCATACGGATGGCTATCTGGAGCATCTCCGACATAATCTCCCAGGGTCTAAACAAATAACCCTACTCCGAATTTTATTTCCATGCACTCGCCCAAAGCACCCCTCCCTCCCTCCCGCCCCGATGAGTCCTTATCCAATCGACGACAAACGTCTCCCACTTGGATTTCCCCCCCCCTCCTCCTAACCCCCGAGGACCTCCATTATCACCCCCATTTAAATATTCAACCCCAACATCCAGCCCACAGCACTCCAACCATCCTCTCCCTCCAAACAAACTGTCATTTTCACTCCTACCTCCTCCCCCATTCCTTCCAGCGACGCCCCTTCTTCCGGTATCCCCCTGCAGACGGCGGCGAAGCCAGACTGTGCGGAGGGGGGGGGATCTATAAACTCCCACCCTCCGAGCACGCGGCTCCAAATCGCCACCCCCTCCGACAGGGGCCGATCCAAATTAATCAAGCCACCCCTCCTCTGCTCTCCGCCACGAGCAGAGGTTTGTAACTTGCCCGAAGACGCGAGTCGGCCTATGAGCATCCGACCCAACGGAAAATCACGAGGAGTCGAGAGGATAATAGCATTTGATGCGGGAGAAGGAATCTGTTACTCTCAAAAAATTATTCATTGTAGACATTAAAATTGCCATCATTAGCTGTATTCCCTCGTTCGCAACGAATACCAAACACCTTTTCGATCGCGTGACAATAAAAACGTTACTTCTAAGCTTCTTTAAAAGCGATGATGGATAGCTCATAATTTTCCGTCACCATAGATACCGTAGTAAAGAAATTCTTTCCACAGCATTTTTTCCAAATGCGCCATCAAGGCACGGGAATCGCGGATATTTCTTCGCACGGCTGTTGCATCAACTGATACCGAGTAGCAAATGTGTACGCGTCATCAGCAGTCAAAAAATATTAGAGTATGCATTGATAACACACTAGCGTCAATTTTGTAACTTTTGGCATTTTGCTCGAACATAAAAACGTACTATCGTCACGTTTCAACGCACTTGCGCCGTTTTTGAAATTTTGAGTTTCACCCTCATTAGAATGCATAAGGAGGCGATTTCAATTCTTGAAATTGCTTGCTGACGCTCTTTTTGGGAAACGATTGAAACCCTCAGTAGGATTTTATATTTCACCATAAAATGAAAAGCAAATTCAATCTTTGTGTTTTGAATTGCAGTCATATTATTCTTGAGATAATGAGAAGCCTAGTCCCTGCGCTTAGTCCGCATGCATCGCTTGTACGTTGCCAGTGCTCGTGTCATTTCAGTATGCGTTGTTTGTCCATTTGAGCAATCGCGTCTCATCTTCGTTGTTTATTGCACAATTAGAAACTCACGAGGCGTGTTTCGTTACTTCGTAGTTTCCTATTAAGAATAAAAAAGACCTCTGTCTGCCAATTTCTTGCGGCGAGAAATGCTAAGCCTATATTTGTCATTTACGATAACTGAATTTGCATGCATAGAATTAACCACGACGCCTTCATTAACTGCGGATAAGTTTGCACAAATAATAACATTTTCCAAGCAGCATAATTCTTCTTGTATTAGAACAGGTAACCTCAAATACACGGTGGGATCGGGATTGGTGCGGTGGCTATCGTACTGGTTTCCCACCCAGAGGGCTCGGGTTCAAATCCCGTCGGTGTTGAATGTTTTTCAGAGGTATCTCGATCCCTACTTGAGGTTCTTTGTGGCGGGCACTTTGAGTGAGTATGCCGTCCGTCGGATGGGACGTTAAGCTGCTGACCCCTTGGCGCCTTTCGTAAAGAGTAGGCTAATGCCGACGCCGGGTTTCTCTCCACCCTTCATCCTTTCCTGCCCATCCCCTATGGCGAAAATGACCTCAGCTGTCGGTCGCCTCCCCTAAATACTACTACTACTACTCAAATACGCCTCCTTTCAATTAAATTATTAACCATTTACTTTACCGGGTAAAAACGCCGTTTATTTCGAGATTGATTCATTTATAAGCCGTTCGTATTTCCGGTCTCAGTGCTCTCCAAGCTGTGGATGCGGCAGGACGTCAGTTGATGTAAACCTCTGCGCGCCGATGGTGTCACGAGAAAATTGAATTAACGATAGAGCAACGTTACACGATTACTAGGTTTTGTGGTAAACTGAAAACATCAGTTTCGAGGTGGTTTCGAGGCCTTCAAGGAGGGCCGGGAAGAGGTTCACGACGAACAAGGCTCCAGGTGGTCGTCAAACAGCAAAACCGACAACAATGTGGCTCGTGTTCGACAATTGTTGGACTCTGACCGTCGATTTAGTGTCAGGTTGGTTGCTCATGAACCAAAATTGTCGTCTACTCTTGTTTTTCTCATTGTTACAGACGATTTAGATGAGGAAAGTGTGCCCCAAGCTCGTACCCAAGGTGTTGCCAGACGACCAACCGAGCGGAAATTTCAAGTAAACTATTGCAACATACTGAAAATGACCCTGATTATTTGGGCAACGTCATCAATGGTGATGAAATCTGGGTATTTGAATTCGTCCCAGAAACTAAACGCCAAAGCTCTGAGTGGCACACCGACCAGTCCTCTAAGTCCAAAAAGGTGGGAATGAGCAAATCAAAATTGAAAACAATGATCATTGTATTTTTTACCAGTAAAGGAGTAGCCATAAGGAGTTTGTTCCTCAAGAACAGACAGTTAACGCTGCCTACTACGTGGATGTGCTGGGAAGTCACCGAAAAAGGGTCATCAGGACGAGAAAAGACATATCCGCCATCTGGCAACTCCATCACGACAACGCACTACGAGTCCGCGAGTTCCTGGCCCAACACCAGGAGCCAACGCTCCCCCACCCCCCCTATAGTCTTGAAATCGTCTTGGCAGACTTCTTTTTGTTCCCTCGGATAAAGGAAGCTCTGAAAGGAACCCGTTTTTTGTCCATAGAAGAGATCCAATCAGCCGTGACGAAGATCTTGCGAGAGGTCCCCAAAGACGCCATATAGGGCGTCATGTACCGATCATGGTAGAGTCGTTGGGAAAATTGTGCAGAGGCCCAAGGACAGTACTTTGAAGAATTTAATGTGTTTGTGCAAATCTGTTCAATAAATTTCGTTGAAAAATAAAAGCATTAGTTTTGGAACGCACCCTGCAGTTACCTCGGCGCTCCCTCTGTGGCGGTTGAATAACTATGTCTGTATGAATTGCAGCACCACCTACCGCGCTTCCGAAGCTTTGGGAATCTGAAATCTATAACAAGATATTTTCAATGGTTTCTTAAGATATCTGCTCACTTCAATTTGCAGGGCTACGCATGTATACGTTCGAACACACGTATGTTTCGCCATACGCCAAGACATCTTTGAAAGAGGCTCTAAGGTTTTTTATAAGGAACAACGAATTGTATGTATGAAGACATGAAAATCGGTATTATTTTTCCCGCTGCTCGTCCCATCGTCTCGTCACAAAAGATACCCAATAAAATATTCACTAAGGCTAAACGTCTCCTGGGGCAGAGCTATTATTGTTGAGATAACAGATACCAGGCATTTCTGATCAAGTCGACCGGCACACACCTAAATGTAGTGATAACGGTTAGCCGATTGAAATTCTTTGAAAAGGGATTTGTGGGAATTGCATTAATTAGGAAGAAGATGTATAAAGCGAACTGTAACTACGGCTGTATGAATATGATGGGAAGGGTCAACCCCAGCCGTACTCTTATAAATGGGCAAAGGATGGGTGAGGGAAATTAGAGAAGATATATGCAGTAAATCAATAAAAATTATAAAAATAATAAGAATAATAAAATAAATACAATAAAAATTGTAAAAATATTTGAAATAAATAGATAACGCAAACGTTTAGAACTAAAGTATGTCTGGATTAGGTTTACTAGATAGCATTGACCCTCGCCCTTCTCAAGCACTCAGCAGTCAGGGGGTAACGAGAGAAATATCTCTGCGTCAGCTGCCCGCCGGTCACACGTAATGCAAAAATGCAAATTAATCACGCACTCTCTAGCTTGGATGTACTATGCAGCATTGATCCTTGCTAGTCGCATGCACTCCCACTCTATCAGGGCTTACGAGAGGTTTCCTTCTGCGCCAGTGGCCCGCCAATTACTCACTTGCTTGGGTATGCGAAGACGCCTTAACCCTTGCAAAACTCATTCACTCACTCACAGGTCTACCGTGGAATTTCTTCCGACGCTAGTACTGTGACTCGCACTTTGTGGCAAGGAGCTTCTGGGCACTCCCCTTACCTTTCCACAAAGTGCGAGTCACAGTACTAACGTCGGAAGAGATTCCACGGTAGACCTGTGAGTGATATTGCAAGGGTCAAGGCGTCTTCGCATACCCAAGCAAGTGAGTGATTTGGCGGGCCACTGGCGATTCGATAAATCATCGTCTATTTCCTTAAATTCCAAAGCCTCAATGCTGTGCACTTCCAATTTAAGAACATTGCGAACAGATTCGCATTTATTTCTTTTAAAACCTTCCTTTCTCTTTTCCCCTGGCGTTGCATTCGTCCTTTCAGAGCCACGCACGCACAAATTCACACCCTGATATGCATTTCATTCACTTTTACATAATACACGATATTCCTCCGAATGATTTCCCTATTCTCCTATCTTAAAGGTTTTCCTTTGTCTCCTCTTTGCCCATCTCCTCTTTCCCTCCATCTTTCTCACTAATAACTAAGGTAACGGGCGCCTGAAAATAAACACTCAAGTCTTTCACGCTGAAGTCACGGATATAAAATGTTTGAGGCATTTCGATCCCGTTTGAACACGCCGAGTGTTTCACAATGAGCTGCCTTTCCATTTTCAAACACACCTGAATTAAAGAGGTAGTAACGTCTCTAACCAGAATTAATATAATTCAGTTTATTGCAATTCATTTATCTGAATTGTCGTCAAATAAATCGGTGGTTAAATGGAAAAATATAGATGGCCAATCGAGTGTTCTCATTCGCCCGCGTGAGACTCACGACCAAAGCCAATCTCTGCTACTCACAAGATTAACTCTAGATTGGTGCCAAATTCATGCGCCGTGTTTTTTCATTCCTCGCGAAATACGAGTTTCAATGGCGTTTGATAATCTCTCAGACATACCCCATCCCACACACATAGACCGATCCACGAGTGGAATAATAGTGCGCTTCCGATACCCCTTCCCGCTCCCTCCATCCGAGCGAGCCGCAAAAAATCAGCGGGCCCGAGTTGATCTCCCAACTCCTAGCTCAAACTCCTCCAATTGGGTCGTTGGGCCGGGATGAATAGGTGGGCGGGCGGGCCGGCCAGGTCTCGGAAAATCCTCCGACGGGGTTGGCGGGGGTGAATGAGCGGATAGGATAAGGGGTTGTGAAGTGAATATCGGTGGAGGAGGGGGGTGGCCGGAGGAACTGGGAGTGTTGCCGAGCAATGCGCTGCGCCGCAGGCAATTGAGGCAATGTCTGAGGGAAAATGAAGGAACCCAGGCTACCGTGACACAAAATCCTTCCGCAAGGAAAAATAATAGGTGCTTAATGGCAAACGCCAGGCTTAGGGTCATCGTGACGTCGTCACCCACCATTAAACATCACCCCTCCCTCACACCCAAGGTCACACTTCGACACGTGGGAGTGATCCGTTTCACCAAATATGGCGCCCTTTTCATAACCATAAATGCTCTTCCTCCATAAAATTTAAGGAGAATATTTATTTCACACGAAGATTCAAATTTCACATAATATATTTCAATGCGTTTTCGTAAAATTTATCTGCTCGTACGAAAGGAAAGCTTAAAAAACACGTTAGATAAACAAAATTCCAACATTTGCAATAAATTTTTTGGGGCAATGAATTGATTGTTGACTACACTCACGTAGCTGACAATCGTGAACGAGGAACGTAATGTTCATGGTCAAGTGTCTTATTAGTCGTAAATTATTGTATTGAATTGCTTGGTTTCACTCCAAATTAGACCAAAAAAGGTATTAGCATGCACTAATGATAACTGCAGACAATATCTTTTATGATTAAAAAAAATTATTGGTAATATACGTACAAACGGGCGATCATTAGAGTAGCCGGTCATTTTTAATTCATACATCTACATCTACTTAATACCCCGCAAGCCGCCGCAAGGGCGTGTGGCGGGGGGTGTTAGGATACCACCCGTAATTTAGAAAAGAAAAAGAAAAAAAAACCGCATGCAATAACCACAAAATCATGCAACCACAAAAAAAACATGGCATACATTCATGTATGAAAATTACACCCCACACACATGCAAACACTCAATCTACATCTTACATACACATGCACCTGAAAGTATACCTAGCAGCTTTGCAGTGTTCACTTTGCTCAGACTGGTAAATTCAATGTTTTTAATATTTCTAAAGTGACTTCGGTTTCTTACTATTATGATTTCTGATTGTTCGGGGAAAGAATGAGTATTTGTACCTATCTGTCCTGGAATCTATCTCCCTTATTTTATCTTTGTGGTCTGATCTACCTAAGTAGTGTGGGGCCATTATAATTCCTTCAGTGTTATTGTTAAACTCGTTTGCTCTGAACCTTTCTAAAAGTCTTAGCCTCGCTTGTTCTCTCCGGACTTCAAGTGGTTCCCAGCCTAAATCCTCTAAGAGACCTGTCACACTTGTGTTCTTATCTTAACGAATCTAGCGGATTTTCTCTGGACTTTATCTAATTCTTTTTGCCAAATATTCTCCCAAGGATCCCAAATACTTGCGGCATATTCCAAATGAGGTCTAACTAGAGCAAAATAACACCTCTATTTAACTTTTTCATTACATTTACCCACCACCCGTTTTATGAAGCCAAGTTTTTTTAAAGCTGATCCGCATATTGTCCTGATATGTGCTCCCCATGAAAGGCGTGGTGTTAGAACAACCCCCAAATATTTAACTTGATTTGCCGTAGTCAATACTAAACCCTCTATTTTGTAGTTTATATACTGTTCGTCGCTTCCTTTGTTCCAAAATTTCAAAACTGCGCTTTTATCTATATTAAGTGTTAATCCCCATTTATTGCACCATTCCGAGATATTGTCTAAGTCTCTAGAGAGTAGCTCGCGATCTAGTTGGCTCCTTATTTCTCTGTATACCACCGTGTCGTCAGCAAATAACCTCAGATTGCTACCAACGTGTGTGCTTAAGTCATTAATGTATATCAAGAACAGAAGAGACCCTATTACACTTCCCTGGGGGACGCCTGGAGTTACATTTCTATCCGTTGAGCATAACCCATCTTTGACTTCTATTTGTTTGCGATTTGACAAGAAGTCTCTAATCCAATTAATTATTTTCTCGTTGATCCCATAGTATTTAAGTTTATGTAACAATTTATTGTGTGGGACTTTGTCGAAGGCTTTTTTGAAATCCAGGAATACTGCATCGACTTGTGTGTTGTTTTCTCCCGATCTAAGTATATCGTGAATGAAGAGACCAAGTAGTGTTTCGCAAGATCTGCTTTTCCTAAATCCGTGCTGGTTGTGGATTAGTATTTTCCTCCTATCAAGGAATCTCATAATGCTAGTGACAAGGTAATGCAAATTGCTGAAAATGAGCAGTGCGGCGCTAGAGGTAATCATTAGACGACGAGAAATGAGGCTAGTGCCTTCATAGGCAAATGTCCAAAAATTTGAGCAGACTACTAGAACCTATTATCCTATGACATTGGTCCTGAAGGGTGGTTTCTGTGGCGACCGAGCTATCTCTGTCCGTTGGACGCCTACTGAATTCAATTTCAGGGAAAAACATGATTATTTTCTGGATGAAGGCTTCTCGGGTTTCGCACCATGTCAGGTTGGGTAGCACCAACGTTTCGACAGCTAACTCCGCCATCGTCTTCAGGGTGAAGTCTGAAGACGATGGCGGAGTTAGCTGTCGAAACGTTGGTGCTACCCAACCTGACCTGGTGCGAAACCCGAGAAGCCTTCATCCACAGTATTCGCCAGGAAAGCCTCAGATCATTCTTCATGATTATTCTCTGTTTTTCTCGTAAAACGTTACCACGACACCGGTCGGAAGAGAAGACGGCTTAATTCTAATTCTGCGGAGGAACATTCTTCGAAGCGTTGCGGCATGCAACTTTGTCGCTCGAGGAAAATGCGTCCAAAGATACTCCCGATTCCCCGATTCGTGGCCAATGAAAAAGCATCAAGGCATCTTCTGAAGATGTTGCGCTGTGACGAAACCTATTCCGTAATAAAATTAATAATATGTGTAAAAGCAAAGTACCTTCTTTCATCACCGGGCCAAACATTGTTTGGAAATTTCCATTTTGATGCCTTAATGGCACTGCGTGAAGAGTCGCGGCACCCATGCTATAGCAGATAATTTTCTCATATACAATTCCACTGTTAAAATGAGACATGCCCGTTCAGACGACATCTCTACTTCTTCAGTGATTTATTGTACTTTCAGCCGGCGATCCTTCACGACCATTTTATGCACTCTTGGAGTAATTTCTGGGGTAGTGGCGCATTTTGTCCGGCCACTACGCGGATCATCATCTTAGCTGTCCCGACCAAACGCACACCCGTTTGTCCACTTGGCAACAGTTGAATATGAAGGAACAGAGTCCCCCGGAGGGTTCTGAAAGCCGGTATGAATTTCCTTTCAAAACTATCTTTAAAAAGTAGTTAACCGCTTCGCATCTCAATTATTTCCATCTTCGCAAATCATTGCACGGGGACAACAACAGAGAGGAGTCCGCACCACAGATTTCTTCTACCCAGAGCACTGGCGCGTTACGTGTATTTACTCATAAAGAATTGCCTATTACCATGCGGGAAACTCGTTTCGCTAGCGCTGGCATCTGATGTTGGTTCCGAGAACCTTTAAAAGTACCGTCGCACAAGGAGCAGTTGAAGGGTTTGCTTGGGATTTCATGGTTTCCACGGTTCCCGACAAGTCTCCACCGGATTTCATCCAACACGGAGGAAACGTGCGTCGCTCGGGGTTCTCCTTTCATTTTACACGAGTTGGACCGAAAAACGTGAATCGGCGATGGAGGGGTACTGCTTCCCGGAACTAAAAACCAATGGCACCAAAAACCAAATATGATTTGAAAACGAGGCCGGAATATTGACACGGGGATGAAACAGAAAGTACATAATCCTGATCGATACAAGCACAAAACAGGAATGGAGGAACAAATATCGACAGAGATTGACGACAAAACCTGAGAGTAAGACCCTGAGCCAGTTTATTAAAGTAAATATTTAAATTACACTTAGTATCAGTCAGAAATTTCGGGGTTTTAGGTTTTCGGGGAAGAGGCGCAAAAGTCTTCTGCAATGGTATCCCAGCAACAATTCCCATCATCTAGGATATCCTCTCTCTTTATTTTAAGGTTGCTTTGAAAAGGATTACGAATGGAAGGGTGAAGATAAAGTAAAGGATCCCGGGGACTCAAAGATCAGATTAATCCTTTGAAATTCGAGATTGCTAACAAAAAGCATTTTAAACGCGGGATCGAAAAATGTATACAATTCTGCTAAAATCTAAAAGCACCTTAAGTCAGTCACCAAATGAACGGGAACCCTGTCAGGCATGGACAGATGGATTAGATACATTGTGTTTTCCTCCCATCCAAGTTGATCCCACAGCACATGAATGGAGAACACTGCAATACCAAAATACGCGACTTCTTCGCTAAATTATACTCTCCCTATTTTCATTCGAATATTTCAAAGCATCACCTGCTACACGCTCCCATGTAGGCCATGTAGTGCACGGACCGAAGTTTTCAATAGTTCCTTACATCTATTGATTTCAACTTGAAACAATGGGAATACTATAAAGTTATACGCAGAATCGACAAATTAATGATAAATCACTCCGCTTGAAATCCCGGCACAGAAATGTCTTCACAAATTCATGTCCCTCCACAAAACCTTCCCAATGCTCCCAACTCAGCTGAAGAGGAAGACACCCACTCCTTCCCCTCCGAATCCCCTCCATTGGATCTCTCGCCGTGATGAGATTGTACGTTTCTCGTTAGGCCCAATTAGCGATTCCATTCTCAACTTTTTCCAAAACATTCCTACTTCAGATTTTCTTGGAAAGGGTTAGTTCGGAGAGAGGGCGAAGAAACAATGCGGAAACTTTCTGAAGGAGTTTGCGGAGGAGGAGGTTGCGGGGGGGGAGGAGGTTGTAGGTGGAGGAGGAGGGTGGGAACAAAGGAGTCGGAGTGTGAGGGGTGGAAAGGGGGAGGAGGGTGGATCGTTCAGCTAACGCGATGGGCCGACTGCGATTGTATCTGCACTCCACTCTTGGTTTATTTCCCTTTTCATTCGGCTCGGAGGTTAACCAGAGATGGGCAGGAGCAGGCGAAGGATACATATCCCACCAAATCCCGTCCGTTTGTTTATTGTTTATATATATATATATATATATATATGTATGTATGTATATATATATAAATAAATATATATGTATATATATATGTATGTATATATATATATATGTATATATATATATATATATGTATATATATATGTATGTATATATATGTATATATATATGTATGTATATATATATATATATATATATATATGTATGTATATATATATATATATATATATATATATGTATATATATATATATGTATATATATATGTATGTATATATATGTATATATATATGTATGTATATATATATATATGTATATATATATATATATATATATATATATATACATATATATGTATGTATGTATATATATATGTATATATATATTTGAGATACATATATGGTATACTAGCTGACCCGACGAACTTTGTACCACCTTTTACACACATATATATATATATATATATATATATATATATATATATATATATATATATATATATATATATACATATATATATATATACATATATAGACATATATATATACATATATATATATATTTGATATACATATATGGTATACTAGCTGACCCGACGAACTTTGTACCACCTTTAATCAATAAACAGTTTAGTTACACCATTTATAAACCAAGAACGGCTGCAACGATTTTAATCATACTTGACTTATACTAATATAAGGAAAAAACAATTCAATAAAACTACAAAAAAGTAATAAAATGGTTTGCCAGAAAGAAATTTTACTAATTCAATCCATATATAAATTCGGGTTTATTCCCTTGAGCCAAGCACCTCCTGATATACAACATTTTTTTGTGTTGTTATCAGGCGCAAGAACAAATAAAGCGGATGGTTTACCAACACGTAAACATGCCACATATAATTGAACTTAAGAGAAACATGAGTTTTCTACATTCAGACCAAAAACACTCAACGATTGGCCCTGTGATTTTTTTAATTGTCATCGCGAATGCAACGTGAATTGGAAATTGAATTCTTTTAAACTCAAAGTGCATAATCGTTGGGATCATAGGAATCCTCGGAATGAGAACTTCCTCATCTTTGAATTTTCCTGTAAGTATAGTCGCGCGAATTATATTGATCATCAGTTTTTGATCACCAAACGCGTTCCACTGCATAGATTTGGTTGGTTTAGGTTTCGCAGCATCACGACCACTGAGCCAGCCTTCAGCTGTAAATTGTGCCGTGGTAAGCCAGGCAAATCCCATGAGTTTAAAAATTCAAATGAACTGTTGGCGATTTCGTATTTGTTTGCTACAAAGTCAATAAATTTGAATAAATGCACATTGCGAACGATTTTATTCTGAATTACGAAGTTTAAGTCATCTACATCTTTGTCCTTGGCCACCAAATGGCTCTCACACTCAACCATTTGTGATATTTGTGGTCATCAATGATCTTTGGAAACACTTTGCTGTTGAGCTTATCTTTCGATGAAACGAAATTGCGAAAATTCCGAGGAAATAAAATCAATCCGCTCAATTAGTCGGGAGGAACCGATAGTCAACAACTGCTTTGAGAAATCTTCAGCAGATGGGTATTTCGGCGATGCAACTCTCATGTTTGTTGTCAGTTGAAGTTTCTTTACATGGTTTGATGATTTGAGGCAAGCATTTATTTCATCGTCAGAAGTCGATCTTGGAATAAATGGCAGTGTTTGGCGGAAATCACCAGACAGTAAAATCATTGCGCCATCAAAATATCTCGAGTCATTGCGCAGATCTTTCGAAGCCCGGTCAAGTTCTTCCAATGCGCGTTTGCGCGCCATCACGCATTGGTCCTATATGATATTAGAAGCTCGTTTAGTTTGTCAGTCAGCCGAGGGGTTGCAAACATTGCGGATTGAATTGAAAATTCTGCGCGACAGATACAGGATAAGGATTGTTATAAATAAAAAAAGATTTCGCGATATTTCAGAAATTAAAAATGCTAGGGTAAACATTAAATTAGGAGAGTAAAACTCACAGCAGGTAGAAAATTTTACGTATCTCGGAAGTGTTTTTGACCAAGGTGGTCAAAGCATTAGTGACCTAAGGAGACATTTTGCGCTGACAGGCAATGACAGGGACGTAGATTAAAAATGTTAACGAAAAGATCCGCCAAAACTTTCATATAGAGCGTAGCTATATACGATGCGGAAATTCAGTCACTGAAGCAGGAGGATAGGCAAAAATTAAAGGCTTTTGAAATATGAGTGTGAGGGAGGTGAAATGGACCGAATGTAAAACAAATGAGGAAATACTAGGTGAGGTGGGAGACGAGAAAAATTTGTTGAGAGAAATCCTAATGAGGCATGAAAAATGGATGAAGGTGTATTGATTGGCAGTGGGAAGTTAAAGACTTCCCCCTGCCAATCCTTCATCAAGGAAGAGCTATATGACTCAGTGATTACTTCTCTATCTTCCGATGAAGACGGAGTAGAATTCCGTCGAAATTATCAAGAAATAACGTGTAAGTGTTCCTTTTTTTGTGTTTCTATATTGTCTGTTACTGTATAATATACTATTCGGCACTTCCGTGTTACGTCTACGAAAGCATATAATATATATATATATATATATATATATATATATATATATATATATATATATATATATATATATATATATACTACCTTGATCAAAACGTTCCCGGAATAACCACCGTGTGGCGCTCCCATCGTTCCGATTTGAGTTCTGTTTTTTTGTTAAATTGGTACATCTGTTGTTGATATTCCCTTTAAATCTTAGTGTCATAACTTGACATTTGCAAAAGTTACGTAGCCAAGAGTACATCTATCTCTGTGTGTGTTGGCGATTTTTTACAATTGCAGAAATGGATTTAAATTTGCAACAACGAACTTGTATTAAATTTTGCGTAAAAAACGGATTTAGTGGGGCACGGACGTTGGAAATGTTGGAAAAGTGTTTCGGCAACGATTCTCTAAAAAAACGGTCGTTTACCAGTGGCACGAGCGGTTCAGAAGTGGTCGTGAGTCAATCGAAGATGATGAACGCAGTGGCAGACCATCGACATCGAAAGTCGGTGAAAAAATTGATAAAGTAAAAGAAATGTTGGTCAATAACCGCAAATTAACCATCAGAGAAATAGCGGAGGACTTGAACATTGCCTATGGATCCGCCCAAGACATTGTGGTTAATGATTTGGGTTTCCGTCGTGTAGCAGCAAAGTTGGTGCCAAAAGACCTCAATTTCATGCAAAAAAGAGACCGTGTTGACGTCGCAAAAGACATGATTTGCGAGGCTGAATCCGATCCCACATTCATCAAAAGGATCATTACTGGAGACGAGACGTGGGTTTATGAGTACGACACGCAATCCAGACATCAGGCAAGTGAATGGCGTTCACCAAATGAGCCGAGACCAAAAAACCCACGTCGTTTTCAGTCAAAAAAGAAGGCAATGCTGACGGTTTTCATGGATTACAACGGTGTAGTGCATCATGAATTTTTGCCAGAAGGCCAGACAGTAAACAAAGAGTATTATTTGGGCGTTATGAGACGTTTGCGTGAAGCAATTCGCCGAAAGAGACCAGAAATGTGGGCGGAAAACTCGTGGATTTTGCACCATGATAACGCACCGTCGCACAGTGCTATCATTATTCGTAATTTTTTGACGAAAAATGCAACAAATACCATCCAACAGCCACCGAATTCACCTGATTTGGCTCCCTGTGACTTCTTTCTGTTCAATCGCGTTAAAAAACCATTACGGGGAACGCGTTTTAGCAGCCGAGAGGAAGTAATGGAAAAATCGCAGGAAGCACTGATGGACATACCGAAAACCGAATATAAAAAATGTTTCGAGGATTGGATCAAGCGCTGGCATAAGTGTGTTGCAGTCGATGGGGATTACTTTGAAGGGGACAATATAGATTTAGATGAATAAACTTGTATTTTTAATTTTCTGAATAAATTCCGGGAAATTTTGATCAAGGTAGTATATATATATATATATATATATATATATATATATATATATATATATATATATATATATATGTGTGTGTGTGTGTGTGTGTGTGTGTATATGTGTGTATATATATATATAAATAAATATATATATATATATAAATATAAATATATATATATACGAGGCAATATATATAATAAAGTAATATACACATAAAGGCACATTTAATTTTGTTTAATGGTAAATGCTGGTGTTGTTTTCATCTTTGGGTGCTGACGTTTCTTTCGCAAAACCTTGGCCGTTATTTATTTCCATTAACTGCTGCTTTAACCAAAGCATTTGAAAATCCAACATCCTTGGTGATTTTCTCAATCTTTTTCAATAAATATTATCTTGGGATTTTCTCTGAAGAGGAAAGCTTCGATCGGTCTCTGCAACCTTAGAAAATAGGAATATAATCAACTGTATGCTCAGATTACGTGAATCTGACTGGCGAAAAGTAAAATTGATTCCTGATTATATGCCTTACACAGAGGAGCACAAAAATTATTCAGCTAAACTAAGCCCGGAAAATCTTGTGTGAACTTTTTCAATTTTTCCATCCTCTCGTCCTATATTTCAAGCACGGAGGAAAGTCTCGAATTTAGTTTGACGGAACTTATTCTTAGCTTGAGCTCCAAACCGCCTGCCGACCCCTCGTCCCATTTTGCTTCAAGAAATGAAAACGGCATCGCATCAGGAAGAAGAGAAAGAAGTGATACCTGACAGAAATGGAAAGAAACTTGCATAAAAGTGTTGATGCTGACGAATAGATGGATCAAATGCTATGTGATTCGACCCAATGGCATTCGATATATGACCGCCTTAGATCTTTAAAATATTTATCCCAGTATTTAAAATTCTCAATGGTTTTCGACTTTGTGTTACATACAGGGTTCGTTCGGAAAATAAGTGTACTGATTTTTTCCCGCCGCTCCAGGCGCGCCCAGCACCGCTCTGACGGGCTGCGATTGGAGGGGGGTACGTTGGCAAGCGACGCTGAAAAAGGTAGTCGGCTCTGAGCTGTGGTGTAGTGAGGAGCTCTGTTAACGCGAACCTCCACGCTCGACCCACGTCACGGAACGCGATGCCGAAGCAGCGTTATTCCATCAAATATGCGGTAAAGCTTGGGAAATCGTCTACCGAAACTGTCGGTATGATTAACCAGGCTTACGGGGAGTCAGCCATGTCCAGAAACATGATCTTTCGGTGGCACAAGATGTTCGTGGAGGGCAGAGAAGAGGTCGACGACGAGTCTTAGAGAGGTTCCCGATGATGCCTTCGCGGGAGCGTTCCAGGAATGGGAACGCCGCTGGAACAAGTGTATCGACTCACAAGGGTCCTATTTTGAGGAATATTGGCTTAAGATATGTAAAAGTGTAATAAATTTTTTTTCCTGAGCTCAGTACACTTATTCTCCGGACGACCCTGTAGTATCCTTAATACATTGTATTTTTGCAAAAGCAGCTATTGTAATGCACATACCACATCAACTTGCGTTAAAAATATAATGACTCTTTTATGATGTCTTCCTAATTATTCAACTGTATTAATATCAGAAAAAATAGTATCAATGCCTGGATATCAGACTCAAGGGTGCCAATGATAAGCTTCAGCCAACCGCCCACAATTGGCGCAAAATGTTTAGAGACGGGGGCTTTCCTTCCTTTGGAGAATTAATCACAGATGTTGAGTCGAAGTTGGGAGGCGTTATGCTTACGCTCATCGATCTATCGAATAAATTCCGCCACCATAAATATTTGATAATGCTATTACGAGAACACGTCACCGTTCAAAGGCGATAAATATTACTGTGGTAATAAATAACACCTAAATAATGTGATCGAAAAATGGTATTGAATGCTTGCATGAAATCAATACAACAGCTTAGAAATTCGAACAAGTCCTATGTTAATATTTCCATAATTAAGATATGAGGGATGAACATCCACTTTGAAGTTTCCGAATTCATTAAAGAATCTTAAATCCGCCTAAGTTATCGTAAAAACGATTATTTCCGGTTAATTTAGGCAAAGGCTTTATGTCGAGGCGTGGGCTAATCTCACTCAGACCGGTGAAGCAATCAAGGAAGGTCATTTATATGTTAAGGAATATTTTAAGAAATAGCCTAATGAAAATTTATAATTTTAGTGATTCTTTCGAAAATAATAGCATCGAAAACAGTTGAATTGCTGCCAAAGATTAATTGAATGATGATTCCATTGACTCAATAACGAAAAATAAAGTGCGATTATACTTCATTTCATCGTTTCTATCGCTTCGTAATACATATCTGATAAATTTTAAACTGCGTTCAATTCCTTTTTGTTCGGTTGAACTGTAAACACGCGAAACTTAAGTAATTAAATAGCCGAAAACTTCGCCATGAAAACTAGCATTGAGAAACTAGTATGGTTAGAAAAAATCAGATTACGCAATATTTATGATTTAACGAGCCTATAAAGAATTTGAATCTCCAACAATTATAATCGAAACTTATCCATCGATATGGCCACGACTAAGAAAACTTAGATACCCTAAATCAATAATGCCGCAATAATCAATTTCAAAAGAGGGTTAAAATTAAACCACTAATTCAGAAATGATTAATTGCCGTCACATATTTCGTGTTCTTCTTTAACATCAGATGAAAGACAACAACGCAAAATAGTACTTAAAATTAGTTCAAATAATGAACTTGATATCCGATGCTCTTAAGATTGGGGGGATGATAATTCTACAACGGAGTAAATGTTATAGAAAAATATGAGAATGAAATAATACGCAATGGTTATTGTTTCCTTTTGAGTAGTTAGTGCACTGCAGAGTGCAGTTTATGCGAGAGCAGCGAATTGTGATTATTTACTCATATGTGATCATACACGCATTTAATTACTTCGAGAAGAATATTTACAATAAATAGCACATTAAGACCCTACAAAGATCAATTAAACTTTATATAAATGTTATATTTCAGTTGACATAACTGTGCATAGCAAATAAGTATAACACGCCCCATCTCAATGGTCATTAGTTTCACCAACGTTAATTGAAAATTGTCAGTAGATGACATCTTAAATCGCTGCTATAGCTGAAACAGACATTTAATTTAAAATTACGGGTACGTGAACTTAATTCAAGGCTAGATAATCCACAGATATTTTATGGGGCATCAGTACCAAGACGCAGGATTTAACTTAATTCCAATTCCTAGAATACGGTACGCTAAATGGCCATCGATTTAATAAATAAGCCAATGCCCCCGTTTTTCTAAAAGCTATCTATTACGTAATTCATAATGTTTCGTACTGTCACACTCTACAGGATGACTTAAACAAAATTAACATGATATAATGAACTTGTTCAGGGGATCTCAAAATGCGTATTCAAATTAGAATCTCGATGTCGTATCGATTCCAATCGATTCCTCCCCCACGCAATTAGTGTCGAGAGTGAAACTCGGTGCCGATGTGCATTCCCAATGGGCGCACCGACACGGGGGAGGCCGCAGTTCGCTCGTAGGCTCGCGGAAATCTGTCTCCACAGGCGTGCGTGGGGTGCGGTGGCAGAAGAAGGAGGGTCTCTCGGCCATCCCTCCGAGCGTGGAAACATGTCAAATTGAAGGAGGGGCAGCAGCGGAAGGTGAGGGGAGAACACGCTTTCGCACCTTTACAAGTGCTTCCACGCCTGGAATCCTTGACTTTTTATTAGCATCACTCCCGCGAACCTCACACGGACTGTTTCCTCCGATAAAAAAAGAATTATTTAAAAAGACTGAGAACGATGGGCGTGGATTTTTTTAAAGCCTATCGTTGAACCTTTGCCTCCGTTCCAGGAGAGACGAATATTGATTCACCTCTCGGAGTGAGAGGGAGACCTGAGTCACGCGCCTATTCAAGCCTTTCGCTCAGGCGAAATAATAAAAAAAGATGCTTGAGGAATACGACTGCCGTGGTTTTTGTCGCTGAGCTGGAGTGAAGAGGCACGAATCATTTCGCCGAGTCCGTGCGGTTGCCACGGATACGAGAGGAAGAGATCAAGAGAGAGAGTGTGAGAGAGAGAAGCAGATTTGTATGCAAATATGTAGTATATATCAACCATCGTGGGTGAAAATTGTTTAAAACCGTTGCGATGGGATTAAATTCTATTCACCTCCCTCCACGTCACGAAAATACATGTCATAATTAAGTGGTGCCTTTTCGTGAATTAGGTACAGTTGATTCTATGAGCAAGTAAAGCTAGTTGGGCATCAGTTTACAATCCAGTCGAAGAATTTAATAATGCGACGAAAATCCACAGAAGTTTCACTACATTATATAACACGATATTCATCGCCATCTGAAAGAACTTCGGCAAAATTGACACATTTTTTTTAAACCCCTGACACATAGAAACAAACCGAATTTTCGCAGGAAACATTTAATTCCCATACCATAAAAATTCGAGGAATTGAATGCGTCGGGCCTCGTTGGAAGACACCGTAACGAGACATCGGTGGGATATGTGAGACGGGTAGGTACGAATGGCATATCCTCTCTTCGGAATGGCAAAGACCAAATTTATTTTTTAATTATATTTGGGATTCAGTTAGATGACTTAAATATAAAAATCAACGTTAGTGAAGACTATAATAAAACTAATGATTGCAGGGTACATCCGTACACAAACAGACCTGATGGCCGTTCCCTTTTGTGTTAGGCTCAGTCAAAATTTCTAATGTAAGGTCGCGAAAGGTGACGTTATTTCTATATAAATTTCTCCACATTACCCTTTCCCAGGATACCCACTTCTCTCGCCCCTGTACTCATATTGTGACTCATCCATTATTCTCCGCCCCATAGCACCCTAATTAACACTCAGGATTGGGAATCTCTTCGGCATGTGCAAACGTGAATATCTTGGTTAATCCCTTCCCCTCCTCTTAACGACTCGCCTTATCACGTTTTCTCTCAATTATCGCACAGGAGATTCGGATTCTCATCCATTCTCTCAAAAGACCAAACGACCTTGGGACACTTGTATTCTTGTCTCGTCGATCGATAATTTTTCATTGCACTCTCATTATAGTATACGCACAAATGCTAGAATAAGTAATTGCACACTTTTACGTTAAAATGGGATTTGGATGAATATACAGGAGACGTCTCTGTGGTCGAAAATTAGCATTGCTTTTAGTTTTATTCTGCTTTACGGGTGGTGTCCTAACACACGCCCCTGCTGCGGCTAGCGGGGTCTTGAGTGGATTCCTCCTCCAATCCTTTCTTTTCCTCTCTCACTTTTCACGCTTCTGAATCAACCCATTGCAAATTAATTTAGCCGATGCATATTCAGATCCTGGTACATCCACAATCCTATATTTGGTGAGGCGTATCTTTTTATACAGCCACATGAACTTGTTTGGGCGAACATTCATTTTCTTTCTCTGTAACCCACGCACTACCTCAAAACTTATAAGTATAATTTCACAAAATTTCATGGAATTCTAAAACATACCCGATGATGACGTCCAACGTCAAAACCTAGGTCGTATTTTAATTAAGTTCGTAACCAAGTCATTTCTTTTAAATATGAATGAATAAATAAAATTCACGTCGCGTCTTAATTGCTTTTCAAGACACAAGTGTGGATTTTTCGAACATGGAAATGCGTGCTCGGATACCACCAACAGCAGAGGAAGAAACTCGGAAACAGCCAACGAAATGCTGCGCTAAAGAATAAGAATGAAGATGAAGTGAAGTGAGCGAAGGAGACCCAGAGAGAGAGAGAGAGGGGGGGGGGGAGACGCTTGTCGAAATCACTCCGAAGAAGGCGGGACAATGTCGTCGCAGAAGGGCTCTCCGAGGCAAAAAGCCTTCAGAAAGCGGAGAGCAGAGGGGAAGACGAATTGGAAAAGGATTTTGGTGAGAGAGAAGGACGAAGGGAAGCGGATAATGAGCGAGATGTAAAAGGAGGGCGGTGGTTGTACTTCGGAGGGCGCCTCTGAGGGTGGGACGAACCGGAGCGGAACACTCCTCAGAAGAGACGGCTATTGCTCTCATGACGACGGAGTGGGATATCACCACTCCATCGTCATGCTGGCGACTGGGCTGGCTATATCTTCACTAGTCGGAGATATAAATAGCTGGGCCCGAGGATGCTGATATCAGGGAGGTCAGAAGTACCTCATAGTGTTTGATGGTATTTAGTACGTTTTTACATAGAGGACTGATCTCTAAGGGAGTCAATCGGCAGATCGGGATGGTGCGGTGGCTAAAGTATTGGCTTTCCACCCAGGCAGCTCGGGTTCTAATCCCGGAGGCAGCAGATATTATAGTAGTACCCTCATCCCCACTTGAGTTGCTTTGTGGAGGGCACTTTGAGTGAGTACCCCGTCCGTTGGATGGGACATTCAGCTGTTGACCCCTAGGCGCCTTTTGACGAGAGTAGGCTAATGCCGAAGCCGGGTTTCTCTTCACCCTTCATCCTTTCCCATCCGTCCATTAATATTTCTTCTCATCTTGGAGTCCCTCAAAATGGCCTGTCCCCCTCCAAGATAGGGAGTTACGGCTGCTTCACTTAGCTTAATGTAGAATTTGCCTTACCGAGTACGTTAACTCATATGCATGTCAATAAATAAACGTACCTCGTGATAATAACCCACGAAATAAAATCCACTGAATATTACCAAACTTGTGGTCGAGGGTATATATGAAATTGGCTTAAAAAAGTCAGCATTACTCAGATTCCCACTCCATTTGGTCGGACGCGTTTCAATTTCCACTCTTTTGAGGGTGAGCAAGAGGACTTGAAATTGAAATAAAAGTTAACTGCCTGATTGACTAAGCCAAATTTGGAGTTGACCCGCCTAATTTGCGGACATCCGACCTCGCACTGTCTCTCTACTGTCAGTTGACATATTAGAGTATCACCGGATGAAGGATTAGTAGGTATAGAGATTCTCCCTCGAATTATCACGGACACCTTTTCTTTGGTTTACAAATCACTGGAATTCCCCCACAATCAGAACTCGTTCATCGTGAGATGACTGTTTTTTCGGCGTTCCGTACGCCATTTGGGTTAATCACCGAAGCGATGTGCCGGTTCAGCCGAAATCATCGAATATCAATAGGATTTAAGCCTAACTTTGTATTTTTCCTGCAAATGAATCTAAAACTTTACGTATTTCATTACTTAAAGCGTAAAAAAACTATTCCTCTAATACGCACAACCAAGGATGCCTCTTGGGCAGGCGGAAGAGAGCGTGTTTCACAAGGTAAGTCACAAATGACAGGTGTCTAAGGGCGTGAATATGAGAAAATGAAGAGGCTAGTGAAATGATTAATCTTGCTGTGTAAATAGGACCCTAGGATAGGTGGCTAAAGATGATGATGATGTCATTAAGGAAACATCGGATGTCACCAATACTCCTTAAATTACGTGGATTGCCAAATATTTTGCATTATGATTTTCACGGAGAGCATATCGTTCGATTTGTCACAGTGGCTGCGGTAACATTTGGAAGGATTAAGGAATAGGAAAGGGAAAACAAAATAATATGATACTCGGTAGATTTGAGGGAAATTTCAAATAGTTTCGAGAAATGATTTTTAAAAAAGCTTCAGCAAAGGAGATAGCTGGAGAACGCAGCAACAAACTTTCATTAGAGGCAAAGGTCCAAGATAGTATTCTCATAAGATCATCTCTCCTAGTTTTATATAGTTAGATAAAAGTAAATCAAAGATTAAAATAGATGACAATGTGCCCATTGAAGGAATGTTTTTCGATGCGGCTGATAATTTTAATTCAAAAACCCCTTGAAATGGCTTTAATTCCGCGAACCGAAACGGAAGAAAACCTTTACAAGAACCTTTAACTCCTGATGACCAATGGCTTTAAGAATCCCTCCCCGGTCACCCTCAAATGTCCACTTGCCTTAAAGCACATTTTACATCGAAGGTTGCCAACCAAAGGCATTGTATGAACATACACTCTTTCCTAATTGAATTATTAGCGATAAAAAACTTCTCACTCCCTTTTCCAATGCTCTGAAGTGATAATCGATAGAGCTACTTGAGCTGTTCACCGACTGAGATGACCGCTGGTCGCTAATGGCGACGGTACAGCACGACTATCCGCCCCAATTTTTGTTTCGTAATTTAGGATTATTTTGCAGTTGCCAATATTTTGCATAGCCAACTCATCAAAATGCCTCCGTCATGAGTTAAGGTCACAAATTGGTTGAAATGCGAGATCCTCAAACATATTTTCCTCCGTGGTAATCAGAAGCAGTGGGGACTCGAGGGATGAATCGTAAAGCACGCGTCTCCCAACTCGGCGGGGTTTCTTCCCTGGGAAGAACGATTTCCGAAATTGGAAAATTACAGGCCTGCCTCTCGAAGGCGTCCATTTTTCAACGCACGCACGTAAAGGATGCTCCATCAGTTTCAATGAATGATATTTCAGTATGAGCATAGATAAAGCGCAAATTCTGGTTTTAGCGTCGGGAGAAAATGTTTTCTCCATGAGTTTTTCTATTTCCGTTCTGCCGATTATTCCGTCCAAGGATACTATTACGGCGGGGATGCTTCGAGTGGAGTGGGGTTTTACGGAGGGAGGATAAGCGATCCACGGCAGTCTTCGTCCTCTCGGCGAGTCCTCCCGGCTCTTTCCCCGCCGCCTTATCTTTCCCTTCCTCACCGGAAATCTCAAGCAAGTCCTCGAGGAGGCGTCGAAATCTCGCCAGGCGGAAAATAATAAATCTAGTCGCAAAGTTCTGCGCGATTCCAGATTTATTAAGGAGTGTAACTTCGAGCTGCCCTATTTACTCCGCGAGGAACAAAGCCGATCGGGCATACGTAATCTGGATACATTGAACAACTTATACTCGTACTCTTTGAGTCGCAATGTGAATTAAAATTTATATTGCTAGAAATATCACATATTTCAAGAGGAGAGTCTCAAATATTATTCCAAACATTACCATATTAATTTAAATCAATGCAAACAAAAAGTTATGAGAAAAAGCATTACTTAATTTAAACAATACATAATAAATAATTGCTAGATAGAGAATTCCATCGGTTGAATGATTTCATTCCCAGTATATTAGGGCCAGCATCTTACCATCCCATCAATGCAAAGAAACCAAATGTAGTAAGGAGAGTTCGGTTAAAGTTTTGAATCGATGCTGGAAGGGAATCTCCTGCCTGCTCCTTTGCAGTACTCATATCCCGACTCACCGAAAAAGTTTTCTTGTTTTATAAAAGATTCAGCAGGTAATAACATACAGACCTACCGCGAGAATCTTTCAGCGATCGCAAACACCTCCAGAATGATCCGTGATTTGCTAATATTGAACCTTATCTTATAGACAAGGGTATAACGCACGATGGCGAAAATAATGAGCCCGATAGCGAATGGCAAGTGCACTTGGGATGAAACCTCTGCCTTTTTTGAAGTCAACACGCCGAAAATGAACCAAGTTAAGGATTTTCAATGGGAATCGAGGATTAAAATTAAAAATGGGATAAGGGAGAACTGGTAGTTTTTTAGCATTTATGATAGATTGACGTTTATAGACGACTGATGGGCAATTTGAAAAGCCACGGTTCTATGGCTGGTAAAGATCTGGCTGTGCTCAGTTTTTTCGAAAGAGTATCAAAGAATGAATCACCGCTGTATAGGTGGGAATGCAGATGGAGAGGGTGCGAGCGTACTTTATTTTAAATATGTTTGAACGAGTAGACATTTCTGTGGATTTTATTATCAAAACGGGACCCCGAGAATCCACGGCTAAGGAGAGAGCTGTCTAGATTAGAGAGAATTATGTCGATGGAGACTGAATTCGATAGCCAAAGAGTATGGAAGGGAAGGGGATGTTCAGTGTGAGGCGAGCGGCAACTGCTTCAGTGTAGACATTGCCGCATCTTGGTGGATGTACAATGAGACCATATCTGTGACCTTCAGATTAGACGTGGCGATCTCCTCCCCTGCTTTCCTTGCCCTAGCCTCCTCGCTACGCTACGCTGCGCGAAACACGGAGAAAATTCAACAGTCGGTACCTGAGGATGGCCTTCTTGATGCTGAAATGCGTCGTACATAAACCTATTATTCAGAAAAATTCTAGAGATTATAATTTTTTTATCAATTTCGCAAGCTTAAGAAGCAACTGTAACCTGATTAACGCTTCATTTCAGCTTCTGTTCACATTCTACTTGGTGAATAGTAATAGTGCGCATTAGGAAGTGAAATTCACTATGTTTGTCCAATATTGAAGACCGAACTGGACTTCTTAGGCATTGCTTACTGTGGCTTATGAACTGTAGACGCATATCAAATCCAAAATAAACCGCCCTTAATTGATTGGCTCTGTTGACCGGCAGAAATACTTGACAAAATGATACCTTTGCCAATTTATAATTTCTTGTTGAAAGAGAATAAATAGCGTACGTTTGGAGAACAATGGCGGAAATAAACTAATGGGAATATAAATTAAAATTTTAACACACTTGAGAAAGAGTGGAATACTGAGTGAAATTAAAATGAAGCAGATGAATGGAGGAAATTCTGAAAAATATTATGATATGGAGCGCGACGGAATAAGAAGAGGAGCTAATCAGCAACCTGTACATGTCTCACACTGTTCAGGTGCGGGTCGGGAACGGGGATTCCGGTTGGGCAGTGTTAGGAAGAGGTGTAAGGCAGGGTAGCCCATTATCACCGTTGCTGTTCAACCTGTATGCAGAGGAAATGATTAAAGAGGCATGCGAAGAGCTGGAGTTAGAAATGAAATTGGGCGGGGAAGTCGTAAAATCAGTTAGGTTCGCTGATGACCAAGATGTAGTTTGTCAGTCAGCCAAGGGGCTGCAAGCATTGCTGAGTGAATTGGAAATTCAGTGCGACAGGTATGGGATGAAAATCAATATTCATAAAACAAAGGTTATGCGATTTACTAGAAAGAAAAAGGCAAAGCTAAACCATAAAATAGGAGGGCAAAAACTAGAGCAGGTAGAACAGTTTACGTATATCGGAAGTGTCTCGGACCAACATGGTCAAAGTCGTTGGGAGAAGAGGAAGAAATAGAAGAATTGCGCTGGTCAATGAGGGAGTTGATGACATGGACATAGAGTAAGGATATTAAGAAGAGACTCGTGAAAACTTTGAAATGGAGCGTAGTTATGTAAGGTGCGGAAACGTGGTCATTGAGCAGGAGGATGGACATGGACTGGATTCTTTTGAAATGTGGGTGTGTAGAAGAATGGAAAAGGTGAAATGGATAGAGAAGAAAAACGAATGAGGAGTGCTTGGCATGGTGGGCGAAGAAAGGGGTTTGTTAGGAGAAATCCTATGGAGGCAGGAAAAATGGATGAATGGGTATTGACCGGTAGTGGGATGTTGAAGACTGTAATAGAGGGGAGAATGTTAGGCAAACGAGGAAAGGGAAGGAACAGGATATGCATGTTGGACGGAATGAAGGGAGGAAGTAAGTACACAGAGATGAAGAGAGACTTGCTGCAGAGTAGGATGCTGGATTGTGTTTTGTTAGGGGTTAGAAATTATTCATTTAGTAGTTGTGTCCATCCAAAAACCCACCTTAACCGGCAAATTACTTAATAATATTACATGTACATAGATATACATATACATACACTGCGCAAATGACCTCAGCTGTCGGTCGCCTCCCCTAAATACTACTGCTACATATAACTTTTAATGCAAAAGCACAAATACACCAGCAATCACTCATCTTTCAACTCGGTGGCTGGGGCGACGCAACGGCGTTAAAGAAGAAGACAGGGAGACGGACGTCCATTTGTGGTTCGTTTGGCCGACCCTTCGCCGTGGCTGCCCCGAGAGTGCTGTTTCATAGAATCGCAAACATCGACTCCCAGCGATTCTGATTCCAATCTTGCCCCATCGGCATCTCTTCGACGCGCACTTACTCAGTGCATCATTGGTGCGCAACTATCGCTTGCTTTGACGAGCAAGGGAAGGGAGAGGTTCTTCGTTAGACGAGCACCGATGTAGCCCTACCGCTTGGTGCACGCCCGAAATATTGTGTGGACTTCAAAAAGTGCGTCGTAGCGGCGATAAATATTTCCTCCATTCTCATAATTCTTCACAATAGCACTATATTCATGCTTTTACGCATCAGCCTCAAGTTCTTGGTCCCCTCAGGTTTGTCTTACAAGTCATTCACGTCTTCATGAATGGCAAATGCTTCAGAGATCACCGTCTCTTCAGGATAATGAGATGTTGGCAAATGCGTTGCCAATCGAGGATTTTTTACTGAGATGTCTCGAGCATTTGAAATGACCTTGGGTCACAATGCGGAACCGTAGATTCGACATCCGAATTAATTTTTATCATAATTATTGTTTAATACATAAGTGCATTTCCCTCTCAGAACATTGGTTAAATACGTGTATAGTTTTCACGATTGTAAAACGGTTGATAAAGTGTGCTGTTTAAGAAAGAATATAGTATTTGTCGTGAGCATTCGTGTCATTTATAATAACATTGCCCAACATCATTAATCTCTTTACACCATTCACGTCTCCAAATTATATTATTCATAAGTATTTGGATTAAAATATAGTCGGTTTAATTAACGCGCTATCGCCGAAAATTAAGGATTGTTTGCAATTAAATATTGAGATAATTAAACTCTCGTAGGACAGAATTATTTAGTAGCACTGCTGAGCGTCGCAAAAAATGACACTCGATGAAAATGGCGAATGTGGTGAAACCGAGCGAAATGAACGCGGTCACGACGTTCGAAGGATGATATGAACTCAATAGTAAAACCCTACTTGTACTTCCACGGCTGACCATACGATTTTCCACCCCTGGAACCAGTTTTCTAGAATGCATTTACTATTCCTTGTAGTTGGGCCCATGCATGGACTGAACTGCTTTTGGAAGGCGAAAGGCAGAAGTAACGCTCAAGTAGGTGTAAAGTGATCTTCAAGAGTATAACTTCGCAAAGCATATGCGTGTTGAAATTCCTGACTGCCACTTTTTAAATTGACTTTTGTCTCTGAGAAACGAGTCCTGCCTGCTATTTTCGCCCTTAGCTGTGCACTTGACGAAGACGTTCACTTATTGCAGCGAAAAATGAATAACTGTGCGGCAAACACATTTCTCCACTTTTTTACTGTTTATTTTTATTTTTTTTCCTACGACACCAGAGCCCTCAAACATTTGCTGATATATATATATATATATATATATATATATATATATATATATATATATATATATATATACATATATATACTTTCCTCTTTCGGGAAAGTTTTCTGGGCGCCGACTTCCCGGGGATGACTGAACTTTTCGGCGCCACCTATTCCATCAGCGATTTCTGCCCCTTCTCCCCCTCCCCCTTGCCTTCTCCGCCGCCCCTTCCACCCCTGGACGCCAGGAGAAGAAGAATTTAAGGGGGTGTAACTTCGCCGTCTCGGTCGCCCCATAACAGTTCGGATCCGTTTCATTCCGGTGTCGGCGGATCACCCCCGCCCGGGGATGCCCGACGCACCGGCGCTAGGTGACGCACCTAGCAACCTACCCCCACACCCCTTGCCTCCCTTCCCCCCCCTCCCCCAATTCCAAACAGCAGCATTTTCCTCCTTTTTCTCGACAGCCCTCCCCCCCCTCACCTCCCCGCCCTCCTCGCTGGCGCCACTTATCTCACTTCAAGCCGTCTTTCTTCTTACGGCTGGACCCATCCCCCCCGTCTCCATTCCCCTCGCACCGCCCCCAAAAGCCCCCTTTACTCTCCAAGGTGACCCTTTAGACGGAGGAATGGGGCGACTGGGGTGGGGGGAGGAACCGTAACTTTGGAGAATAACTTGATCAGGATTCCCCTGATCCTCCAGGACTCCTGTTGTTCGCACGGCCCTGCACACGCTTCCCCTGGGTGGGTTTAATCTCGGTCGCCATGTTGTTGGAATTGGATAGCTTCAAGTGAAATACGGCATTAGCAATTCAAATCGTTTGGCCTGGGGTGATGGAATAATACGCAAAATAGTTGTCACAATTTCGTTAAGCTTTAAAAATGTATTTAATCAACCGCTACAACTTCTGCTCAGTACTTACTTGGAATGGAAGTGCTGAGCACTCTTCGGCGGCATCTTTTGGCGTGCTCTATTTTCGAATAAATCCAGTCTAATGCGTAGTGCGTGATACAAATTTCGTGTTCACATCGGTACGAAATGCTTTCCCGAGTGTTGCGAAGTCAGATAGAATGAGATTTGTCTGAAAGGGAATTGATTGAAAGCAGCTCGATCTAGCATGGTGCCGAAAATTGACATTAAAAGTGAGAAACTCCCTCCGAAGCATAAATATCAGCTCCAATCCTTTGGCTGTTGGACCGAGCATTGCTTGATCATCTGCAGACCTGAATTTCTCACGCCGTCGTTCGCATTTGTTCCCAGCTCGCAAGAACGTACCACCATTACCATTTATTTATAAGAAAACCGGCCAAACTGCGAACAAATATTCATATGTTCTTTCGGAGGTTTCCGCGGCGTCGAATTCTAATTCTGATCTCCGCCGCTCTCAGTGCAAGTCAACAAACGCGGGGAGAAACCGATAGGCAGGCAGGGCCAACACATTCGCATGGAAGGAGAAGCAAGAAAAAAAGGAGAGAAACATATATAAAGGACGAGCACATCTACTATCTACATCATTTATATTTTCGCGTGATATTCCTACACAATATTGAAAAGACTTCAGAGAGGCAGTAAAAAATTGAGGATGATTTACCTCACTAGTCCTGTCTCTTCGATGTACCTCACAGTGAAACTACTCACTATTCTGGAAGCCTTTGGAATTGATAGGCATTTAAAATTAACGTACCTACGGTCGTAAAATAAGGAAAATGAGACAGCCGAGACCGTAAACTTGATTGGCACTAGGTTTGTTAAAGGGGGGGAAAACAAAGTGACAAGTGGGGGGAAAGATAGGGAACACACACTCACAGGTCACTTGGTGTGTGTTTGGGAAACAGTGACCAACGCGTACCTTAATCACACACAAACAACGTAAAATTAATAAATAAAGGAATAAACTTACAACCACTCGATCACTGTGGTGTATTACAGAATAACAGTCACTCTAGTGAATTGAATTCGCATACATACTCAGGGTTTGCAACGTCATCACCTATGCCAGGGGCCTATTGTACTCTCACAGGAATGAGAAACAAATTGAAATAAAAATCAAAAATAAGAAGGCCCAACCTCACGTTCGTAATCACTATCAATCACTCGGGTGTGTTAGACATTTGTGAATTGTACTCGCTCACTTGTTCAGGGTTTGCAAGGATTCCTCCTATGCCAGTGACCCGTCAATCACACAGATGAATACAAAATGATGCAACGGATACGATACGCAACGCGATACGCAGCTCGTATACGCACGTATTCGCTCATTCGCTTATTCGCTCGGGTGTGTTCAAAAACTGGAAAATTTGCGAATCACACGCCCTCACACTTTCGGGGTTTACAAGGGTTTCTCATGTGCCATTGACTATGCAATTGATATAAATATCCTGGGGTGGATTAAAAACTTTTTTAATGTCCTCGTACAAATGGGAGACATACGCTTACATGTCATTTCAGTTGTTCCCCACGAATGTGTTTTCGATCCTCCCGAATTCCTTCCCTACGATAACGGCACTGACTTCGTGGTTCATGGTATTATGAACCCCTTTTTACTAGGGTACGAGAGATCACACATCCTGGTGGTGGCCTTCAGGGTACCACGCATATGTCTATGTGCGCAAGAGATAAGAGGAGATGAAAGAGAGGTGGATCAGAGATGTTCATCAATTTGAATGCAAAAGTGCGACCTCGTGAGTACAAGCAGTTGAGGGACCAAGCAGTAATCCACTTTCTGCGAAAGCAAAAAGAAGAGGAGATGAGACGGGAGGGTCCATTTGAGAGCGAATCGAGACGGGTGTCCCGGAAGCGGGATCTCTGGTGACGCGGGCGCAAAACCGAAAGCCTGAGCAATTACATGTACACCGCCGCTGAAGAGCCAGGATAAGCAGCGGTGGATGAACAGAATATCCTTTCGATAATTATTGGTATGATTCCGGTAACTCTTCATTACATACCTTCGAGTGGGCCCTGTGATTCATTCAAAAATAGCTTCGAATCCTTGGCTGTTTGACTACGCATTATTGTTTGATCATCTGAAAAACCTGACTTAATCGCCTCATCACACATGTTCATTCCCATCAGAAACCCCTGAATCGCAGGTTTCCTCTGCATTTGTGTGAAAAAGTAGCGGCGATAAGTGGTCCCCCCCACCCCCGTCTATCAGTGGACCTGCTAACACAAAATAAGGATTAATTTGGGGGGTGCTAGGTAAATGTGATGAAAAGGTCAGAGATAGATGTTACCTTTCGTTGGTTAGGAGTCGTTTAGAATATGCCGCTAATAATATATGGGATCCCCACGAAGTTGGATTGATTGTGGAATTGGACCGCGTGCGGCGTAGAGGGGCTTGATTTGTAAAAAGTTGTTATAATAAACTGAGTGACGAATGCATAATATCAGAGGAGCTAGGCTGGGAATCACTCCATGGATCGGAGGTTAAATTACAGATTAAATCTTTTACATATGAATTGGAAGGACGTCTCTTTAGCAGTGATATTGAACATGTATTACCCCCATTGCACTGCGGTAGGAAAGATCATTTCAATCAAATTAGAGCGATCGAGTGTAGAACAGATGTATTTAAGATGTCATTCTTCCCCACGAGCGATAAGGGATTATGATAACATTGTCCAACTACGGTTGGAGGGAAAAGTATTTTGAATCAAAAGTAGTCTGAAATGTGAATATCCCCTGCCACACACCCTAGCTGTGGTTAGAATGATACTAAAATATCTAAATATCTTTCGCATTCAACACCTATCAAAACTATGCTACCTACGCATAAACGTTTCAAAAAAGTCACCATTCCCTTCTTTCCCCTCCTGTATTTTGCGATATTTCAAATTTCATTAAGGCCGTAAGGATATTAACAGAGTTTGTTGTTCTGCGTTATAATACGCACGACCTCATATTGATTAGAGAGGAAGACACTTTTTATAAATTTCAAATTAAAAATGTATCATTGGCCTTTGACGTGTGTTCCACAACAGCTTCGCTCATTTACGGTGCAGGAATTCAAATAAATCGACTGGAACCATGCCACCAGTTTATTTTCTCATAATATTTATGAATCAATTGAAACATTTCCCCTCAGCATTTTACCTTTGGTCTGAAAACTATTTTTTTCTTCATAAATATATTTTTTCTGGTGGGGTTGTAACACATCAAAATTGCAAATTGGAGTTTTTATTTAATTCAGGGCCACCTTCATCAAATTGCTGTTTAGAATAATCATTAGTTTACAAGGCTTGGGCAAGTTGGTGGAGTTCGTTTTGAATAGTGTCAGTCAGAGCGGGGGGACGTTCAAATAATGAGCTCCCGATTCCACTTAGCGCTATCTGGCGCCCGGATAGATGAATGAGGCGAGTGCCTTCTTCATCCTCACTAGGCTCTTTCAAAATAACGAAATTTCGTGCGCGTGATTCATCTACGATTTATGATTCTGGGCAAAGTGTTCCCTCATCACTCCCATAAGTCTATCAGTCGCCAGATTTTATTTTGCAACCGTCCATTACATACGAGAGTACATATCCACGGAGACGAGCGCTGGATAGATATTCGAAAGTTGATTCGCGGGGATTTGCGTGGTGTTTACGAAGGCCCAAGTAAAGTGCAGAAAGTTAGATCGTCGCGAAAAACGTGCTGCAGGAGTTATTCATCTTTTAAACTGGTTAAACGAACACTCGCCTGGCACAGGAGGAGTAATTTATTCGGTCAACCCGGATCGAATCATCCTGATTTACGGGTGAGGGGGAACGTTGTAATTCCTCGGATTTGTAGGCATGCAAGGCCCATGAAATATGAGTCGCATGTGCCCACAGGCGTGGAAGTGGAATTCTCGCACGAAGCACAATGAATCAAGGAGGGCGAGGGCGGTGGAAAATATTAAAAAGCGCCGAACCCTCCCGCGGCCTCCCAAGGGATGATTCCGAGCCGGTTTGGCGAGGCTTTCCTTTGACGCGCGTCCGTTTCTTCCCATATTGCATTCCCTTTCCGCGCTGCTACCATTCCTTATACTCTTATTAAAATTGCCGGCGTTTTTCCGGCGAATAACACTCTCCTCCCTCGTCATACGCCTTGCACGAATTTCACGCGCCAACGTACTTACCGCCGCCCAAAACGACCGCTCATTTGAGCTCGGTGTATTCCAATATATTGTTTATAGACATACGCTTGGGCTTATTGGCGAGCTAGTCTGGTAGAATAACACATTTTTGGCCAATAGCACATCAATATCAAGTGAGGTCATGGAGCATATAGTTGCTAGTTCGATGGTGAGACACCTCGACAGTCAAAAAGTTATTAATGAGACATCAGCACGGCGTCCGAAAGAGTTGATCCTGCGAGACGGGACTTGCGCTTTTTGTACATGAACTTCTTATTCCAGGGGACGCGGTTCCTCTAGATTTCAACAAAGCTTTCGACAAATTACCGCATGTAGAACTACTTTCAAAACTATAAGCATATGGCATAGATGAAAAAATCTTGGGTTGGTTTAAAAACTTATTTAATAGTCGGGTACAAAGAGTAGTGATGGACGGAGTTGGCTCGACTGCAGCAGGTGTTTCTTCAGGTGCTCCCCAGGGTGGTGTCATGGGACCTCTTTAATTCCTACTTAACGTAAAACACATTGACTCCGTAGTCACTAGTAAGACACGTTTGCTGTGAAATGTTATCTTTGGCTGATTAGGCGTCCTTTAAACTATGCTGCTAGTATATTGGAATGGTGTGCTGTGGACGGAAAAGTGACGGTTCGTCTTAGTGAAGGACGGGGGGAATTCCCCAATCTTATGCTGGAATGAACGATGTCCGTTAGCATTCAAGATTCCTTCTTCAAGTAGTTATGCCTTCCTCTGGCGCCGTGTGCTAACTTCAAATTCTATATTCGTGAGCTGAAGTCTCCTTCATGAGTTGCATATAGTCCGAAGATTGGCATCGACCGTAGCCCTCAATTCTTCCGCATGTCGCACGGCGATTCCCTTTCAAACGCCTTCTCACCGGTCGCGGTCTTAATTCTCTCTCCATATTCGTCCGTTTCAGTGTCTTTTCCTCGACCCTTCCTCCCAAAATGATCCTAAACTAAATCCATCGACCGGATCGCAGTAACGAAGACCGCAGTCATGGTTTCCGACAGACAGGTGATGCACGACCCCCGCCTATCAGCATTGCGGGCAACATTAGGAAGGCTCTAACATCTGTAGAAAATCCCTTGTGCATTTCATCTATTTTGTTTATTTGGCAAATAACATAGATAAGAAACAGAGATTTACAACTAAATCTAGTGACAAAATTAAGTTATTTAACTGTCCAAAGGAAGAAAGATACACGTGGTGGATATTTTAAGCGTAGATTTACTAAAATAAATAACGTTAACGGGTTGTGCATCATTGGACTGGATTGAAACTCAAAATTATATGCGTTTCAATTTGAATTTTTTAAATTATAAATTCATCATTTGTAAAAATAATAGTGACATTTAAGGCTATTTCTAAAACAAACTTTTTTTAGCACGACAAAAATCGAATTCGATTGAGATTTAACTCACTCCTTGTCAAAATCCAATTGTTGCAATTTTTCTCGTGGAACGCAACGTGTGCACAACCCATTTGACCGCTTTTCTCCTCTGCGAACCTTCAAACTCACTATCTCTCCATAAAACATTTTCATTATTCTCCTCCACCAGGTTTCCGAGCCTCCTTCTCGCTTTGCCTGGTAGTTACGTTCACATGCCTCAATCCATATCACCCATGAGACTTCCACTCGGCTAATTTCAATGCATCCACCTCCTTTTCCCCTTCAGTTCCGTCACATACTTACCTCTTCCCCTCCATCGTTAACACAAGCAATGATTTGCAGCGGATGTACATAGTATTCACCGGCAACAAACAACATAAGGATATATTTTCCGGCGTTAAACACGTTACTTCAACCGACAGTTCACGCCTTGCCGTGTCCGCCGTGAATCGAGGGGCGGCACCGTGCAACGCATTGCAAATCAGGCGGGGGAGAATTAAATAAAGGGATTGATGTAACACGCATGGGGCCGCCCACATGGAAGGAAATGCCCATCATCATTAGCGCATTCCGCGAACGTTTTCACAGTTAATTTTAATCTTTATTAATGAGCGAGAATACCACATCGCACAAGGGGCGTAAAAAAATAACTGCGATGATTAATGACAAAGAGGACATTCTAATCCGCAAATCGACAAAAAGACCCCTGAGGTGATAACAGCGGATTTAGCTACTTGCATGCATACAAATGTATACGTGCATATGATCTATTAAAAAATTTGTTTTCTTTTTATTTAAACATATAACAAACATCCTCTCCATAAATCTAATCGTCTGAATTTCCGCGTACTTCATTAATTGAAACAGGAAAATTCCAAAAATAAACAGAAGAGGAGAAATAATGAAAAATTGAAACAAAAGGGAACTTTTATTTCGTGGAGATTTCAACTTTCGAATAAGAGGAGAGTGAGTGAATTGTCCAAATCGCCATGGACGTGTGCGGATAGGCGCCGTCCAGCATGTTTTTTTGTGATCGGAAAGTTTCAAACTGGTTTGAAACTGGACAGATGGACACAGAGAAATGAGTGAGATTGAATGCAAATTATTTGGGCTGATAACCCAAATGAAAGTTGTTTGATATTTGGGCGATGTTAACACAGATCCATGGAATATATTTATTTCCGGAAACACGCACGCTCTTTTAATTCTCAATAGGAACTGTCGAATGTCTTTTAAATTGAACATTTTCTTTAAAATTAGGCCAAAGGCCGCAATTACACATCGACAGGGCACAAAGTCGAACGAGAAATCGCCATTTCCTTAGGATAGGACATTCCCATGGGATATCGTCAGACTTCTAGGGGTATCTTATAGTACTGCCGATTTAACTTCTGTACTGTTAATAAATGGTTTTTCAAATGTTCAATTGATTTTTGAATTAGAGTTTAAATGTGAGAAGGTTTCATATGACGTTAGGGGACTCTTTCACGAGTATGTACCGTAAAAGGGGATTGGAACACGCATGTATAAGTATACACATTGGCAATCGAAACTTATTTATCTCTCGGAGATAATACATGTAAATTAAATTTATTGATCAATTCAAATGTAAGTTGGATCAATTAATTCCCTAGACCGCTCGCTGCCAGAATTACCTAAGCTACACATAACGCTCATTGCAATGGCTATACTCGAAAATATCAGAAAATGCAAGAATATCAGAAATGCAAGTGAACACTAGAGTTCCTTGCAAACAATAGTTCAATGACTGTAATCGCATTTAGATATGTTTTAACTTTGATTAACCGCAACCGATTGCAGTCATACAACGCGAAGGTCGATTGCAGAGGGCGCATATCGCACTAAGCAACATGGCTAGAAATTCCAAGCATTAACAATATTTTATAATGGAGGGGGTTGCGTTACCCAAATCGCCGGCGCTGTAGATAGGATGGCCAGTGGAGCCCCCCGAAGGGCCCGAGGGCGGACCCGGGATGGAAGCCCTCCGGTCAGCGGCAGGCGAGCGATCGAGCGTTCATTGTGCAGCCGTGGAACCTTGCTTAAAGTAATGCGAGGAATGAGTTTGATTCGCGGGTAATCAGCCGATCGACACTTCCCAGTCCATCAAAGGCTGACTTCAAAATGTTGCTACCGAACCGATGCTTTCTTTAGAGTGTGTCACAAATGGAGAACTTCAGAGAGCTGTCCAGAAAGTGACTCAGCTAGGGTGGCTTCGGGTGGGGCTAGAGACACCATCTTATTGGTGTCTATATGTCCCTACAACCAGTGCGCGCCCTGCTGTGGTGGTGTGAGCAAACTGTGGCTCTTCCACTTTGCTCAATCTGTGAACTGCTCAAACGTTCGCTACAATAGAAAATCCCGCGAGTTGTGACGTGCAATGAGTGCTTAGGTTTTGAGTGGCAAAAAACTAACTCAAGCCAATTGACATTCATTCAAATGAGTGAATTGTGTACGGAGACGGAATAATGAAGGCGGAATGAGGCAGTGATCCATTCAATCCAATGCCACAGCACCAATGTCCACGACGAGGACACCGCAGTGGTCGGCCTAGCCTTCTTACAGATGAACTGACGGTGAAAATCAGCGAACACATTCGCGAAAATCGCCGTTTTACGATTACGGATCTGTCGTTAGGCGTGGTTTGCACCCCGGCGCTTTGACAGTGATGCAAAAATGCATGCTGGAGTAAAAAAGTGGTTAAAATGTAAGTAAGGTGGCGGCAGATTTCTTCAGAGAAGGAATCGGAGATCTTGCCTATCGTTATGATTAATGCCTCAATTTGAATATCAACTGTAATGAAAAATATCTTAAGGATGTGTCCTTAAAATTTATGCAATACAATTTTGTTTTGTCACTGGGCTAACATTTTATTTTTAAAACGTAAAATATTTTCTGGTTATTCCTCAGTATTTCTAGTTTTAATTTTAACTGGTTGAATTTTCGACGAGTGTTTTTGAAAATTTATGCAATGAAGACTACTTAGTTTTGCCATCAAATTGCGGAGGAAATGTTTTAAATTGGGGAGGGGGGCTTTCTCTTCTCACTTCAAGTTGGTACTCCTGCATGGCCGGATGTATCTCCAGGTCCATAATTACGGCACATGCACACATTTTAAAATTGCCTCGTGCTGGAACATGGTGACGAGTGATTTCAAAGTCGCCACTTTCGCAATGCTCGCGAATAAAACCAGAACTGCAAGCTAAGGGATACTATTCTGCCATCGAAGCTGGAACATGTTTTAATGACCCTTCGTGCCTCGGAGGTCAGGCCCCGAGAAGATAAGCGAGCTTACGCTGCTTAAATGAGCGATTTGAAAATCATTAAGAGGGAAAAAAGAGAAAAACGGCAAGCGAGGCAACGGTACCGATCCTAAACACTTTCTCGAGCATATTTCTCTTTATTGCACGGCAACCAAAGTAATAAACATAATTTCAGCACCCAAATAATATGGCATTTCAATAATATGGCATCAGACTACTAGCTGAATGCCCAATTATATTAAGACAAAGACTCAATTCGGTCGGTCGTTCAGATTTTCCAGAAATCCACTCAAAGAGTCAAAAGCAATCCGCCACATAAAACGCCATGACACAGGCATAAATTATCGGAAAGGTACTATTTGCGAAATATTAAACCATTCAACGCGTTGGAAATGTTGTTATCTTTACAAGATTATGTTCAATAGTAAGACTGGCCAAAAGTTCATTTGATGATAAATATTTATCAGATAGTTTTGCAAAACTACGCATAACTCTCGTAAAATTTATGAAGTTAACTTTTGTCTAGATAATCATGAAAATAATTTTTTTTAATCTAGGACTGGTAAATTCACTCCATTCTTTCGAACTCAACAAAACTGTTACAAAAGTTCAATCCAAATATCCTAAACTATATCCTAGTCACTCAAATAAATTCTTGCCACTGCATTCGTATAAGGCTTGGATATCAATGCATTATGCTGAAGGTACATAAGGATTACAAGAAGAATAAGGCGAGCATTTATAGTTTTTTTGGTGTTTTGACCTATTCGACTCCCGATGTCTCTTCCAATGTACAACATGGCTCCTGCTACAACACCACCGGTGCTCCCAAAGGGTTAGCACAATCACGCTGGTTCCTCTTCAGCGGGATTCTTCCTTTGGAGCTTTAGGAACCGGTTGTGAACTTCCTTAGATGTTCCCATCAGAGATACCTAAGAATATCACTCAGTGCCTATTCCTGAGCTGCCTTGTTAGCCATCTGACGCTGAGCAGAATTTTCGAATGAGACACTCATCCCTCTCGTATTTCCCAATATTATCCAAGACTCAGTATTTAGATGTTATTATTACCAATGAGATAAGACTCAAGGAAACAAGTTTGCAAACATTTGCTAATGAACGGTGGTGATCGTAATAACCTTCAAGTCACTAGCTCTTAAAAAATAATACAACTCACCGGGTCTCAAACTTAAGGTTTTGACAAAGGAACCCGTAGAGAAAAATCAAAGTGGCGGACCTCGATAATGAAGTAATTTTGATTGATAAGCATCACGAAACATGATGTTACCTGATTCCAAGAAACTACGGGAGATACCGCGACAGTAACTTTTAACGGAGTCATCCGCAAAATGCAACAATTTGAGAGTTTAAAAATCATTCGTCAAAAGTTACCGATGCGGCATCTCTCGCAGTTTCTTGGAATTCGTCAAAGGTGAAAACAGCCGAAGTGTTTAAATTCGGCTTTAACCTTATGGACTGCGGCGCGCAACTACGAATGCCTGAGACATTATGTGCACGGTATTTCATCACAACATCTTGTCCCTTCAGAGCCCCAAAAAATTTGGAGGTTAAGAGGACGCCTCGATAGCTTAACTGGCTAAAGCACTCGGGCATCGAGGGGCTGGGGTTCGTATTCCAGTCAAGGCGAATGATTTCTACACTCAAATATTTGCTTTGTATGGTTTAATTTTTGCATTTCCTCGGTGAACACGAGATGTGAATGACCCCGTGCCAACCACGCATTAGGCAGTGGAGGATTCCACGTCGGGAGCTCAGCGTTAAAATCAAATGTGGCTGGAATGGGATCACAAACAAAAAGTTGAGATAATTAAACAACGGGAATAATATTATTCTTGTTGTCTCAGACGGGGACTTTATATAACACATTGCAACGAAATTATTGACTTCCAAATTCCCCACACAATATGTGGAATTACAAAGTCAATAATTTCTTTTCATTTCAATAGGGAATTGACAATAACTTGCATGCACTACAGCGCCTACGATAAAAATGCTTCTCTACACAAGCGAGACGAACTGATAGCAAACATAATTATAAAATTAATTACTTTAATAAATACTCTATAATTGAATTATATTTTTAAAATGTTAATATAACACACACGCATATATATGTATAAGGAAAGAAGCTATTTAAAGTATAAAAAGCAGATTAAAATTGATAAAAGGGATTGATGGGGAAAGAGAAAGATGAGGCCAGTCCCTTTTTCCACCTGCATCAACAACCATTTACAGCAATCAATCCGAAGGTTGGTTTTATAGGCGAGGGTGGAGAATTCACACCAAGAGCTAAGCCCAGTGGCGCATGAAATCATCACAAAGAGAGCTCGATTGGAGCAGTGCTTTCTTTTCTCTGTTCCGCCTGTGATTTACCAAGAAAGCATAGCCCCCGAAATAATCACAAGGATTTGGCTGGGACCTCGGGGTGGCCAGAGTCCATGCTTTGGGCCACCAAGCCCTGCATCGCCAGAAATCAAGATATTCGCTCTGTAAGCAACCGAGTGACTGTATAAGGAACTACACGCGCAGAATGCCTTCCTATTCTTGAAGACTATTTAATTCATGAAACAGTTTCTGGCGTCACTTGGTGGAAATTCTTCATATTGAAACTAAATTTAAAATACTTCGCCTTTCCACATAAACCACTTTTACTACGACCTAGGTTTCGTTATGGTATAACATCATCAGGTCTGATGATGTCATACCATAACGAAACCTAGATAGTAATAAAAGTGGTTTATGTGGAAAGGCGAAGTATTTTAAATTTAGTTTCACTATTTAATTCCTTTATAATTAGCCAAACTAGAGCTAATTATCAATACATACTGAACAAACACACTAAAATTATTCAAGAGTACTTTGTACTTGAAATATTTCTTTGGCTAGGAGGTTAAATTACAAGAAATGTTTGCAAACAAGAAGTAAAACAAATAACCATTGAGATGGGATGAAAAATCCCGTCGCCTTGGCACATCAATACATACTTAGTATACTCAGATTCGGCCACAAACTATGTCGACATGAACAGTCTTAGAGGATCGCCAAAGTGTTATTACTCGGCATACAATGAAAATACCTGTGACATAATTTCTCCCGACTGAGGCACGCGGAGCATTCTACAGCAGCTCCGAAGTTAGCGAGAGAGTGCCACGTAATTGTCAGAGGAACTTACCTGGAAAGAGAGGAAACATATTTCAAATTAAATAGTTCAACAAAGAATCCAAATTAAACAGTAAAGGTTATGAGGTCAGCAAGGTATTTACAATTGTGGACAGGAAAGAATGCGTCTGCTGTTCACTTGAAAGAATGCTAACGAACGTGCTATAAGTTCATCATCTATTGACCAATTATTTTGCGATTATTTTTTATTTTTTACCATGATTTAGCCATGAATTACAAATTCAATAATAATTTATATGTTTTCATAACTAAGGGAATACACTTTCTTAATGAAAACTCGAAATAAACGAAAATTTTAGAGTGACACTATTATTGAATGTTTCAAATTGGAGTCATTGCAAACATCATGATTACCTGTAAGAAGTAACACTAACAAACAAATACACTTCATTCGAGTCTACCGCCGACAGTAGGGAGGGAGAGATCCCAGTCTCTGATTGGGTAGCGTGGCAACATGATTCCATACCTACGAGAGAGGATGGTAACTACCAAACATATCGATGCAATAAGCCGCGGCCATAACAGCGTACATAAAACATGACGCATAGTTACTTGATAAGCTCAATAACATAATAATACACAATGTCAATGATCACGAATTTTTTAAATGGCTAGTGACCTAGCATCGATTGTTACATGCCGACTACAGGGTCAGTAGATGTAGATTTATTGTATATTTGGAGAGCCCTCCTCTCCCGCGTGTTCGGCACTCACAGTTCTACACGCGGTGGTGAGCGGGAGTTGTAATAGCCGTCACGGCAACAGATGGCGCAGCAGTCTCTCCTAACGGAACGAACGGGATGCGAGAGGAAGGAAGGGAAGGAAAGGGAGAGTGGGAGAGGGGCAACTCATTTCTTTTCGTTTTATCTCGACGAAGGAAAACGCATGACGCAAGGAGAAAGGAAGCCGCGACCTCTATACACACAACGTAACCTCCTCCACCCTCTCCAACTGCACACATGCCCTACCGCCCCCTCCAGACATTGCTTCATTGCTCCTGAGTCAGCGAATAAGGACGTCAGCCTATGGCGATTTCGAGCGTCGAATATTCGCCGGAGCGTGAAAGGCGTCGTGGAGAAGAATCGCAGCCGACTGCGTGGACCGCAGCGGCGATGACCTATTCCCGCGGCGACCGAAGGGCATTCGTGAGACGAGAGTTCGAAGCGAGAATGCTTCACGCCCCCGACAGTCTGAAAGCATAAATATCGTGGAAACAAAGAGTAAATTGGTTTCCATATTCCTAAAAACCCCTTCTTTATAAAGTGGTCCCTTTGCAGTCCATTGGCTTTGATCGGGCGTGATCAATTCTTAATGACTCATTCGTTTTTACTTGGAAGCAGCCATTGAAACAAACAATTCGGTTGTAGCCCATGCAATATCGCGAGGAGATGAATGATCTTCCCTTCGCTCCAATGTGGAATGCATCAGCTGTCAGTAATCATCAAAGCCGGAGATCCATTGCCGAGGGCCCATTCTCGCTACTCCAAGGTTTAGTGCGATCGGAATTTAGCGTCTCTCTTTCATTCGAATCCTGCAAATGCGTCAATCAACGGCACAGCGATTCCGAAACATGGCGACACCAAACCCTAATAACACCCAGTGAAGGTATTACTGAAAAAAAATGTATCAAGATATGCATCCGATCTCATATTACAGATTACAGCAGATACAAGTGAATCCTATTCACTAATTTGTGGATGGCAAACGAATAAATATTTATATATTGCCTTTAAATTTGCCCCAAGAGAGAATGTACGAGGTTTAAACGGAGGTGTGGGTTCAACAGCCTTTAAGGAAACTTGAGAGTTGATGGTATGAATTGGGGACACAGGTACCTTTTTTTCCTTTTAATGGCTTACAGATTGATGTTCACCGCATCTAAATCGAATCGGAATCAGGGCAAGGGGATAACGATTAGACACTGGTTTGTGAAAACTTTGCATTCCTTCAATTTCTATGAATCATTCTGATAGATACTAGATTCGTCAACCCCTCAACATCAGACTAATGCCATGCATCGGGCACCAAAAGCCTTGCATTCCAATTATTTAGTTTTACAAATTTAGTATATCCCAATAATTGATTTTCCAATGGTATAAATTTGCTTTCTTCTGTCAGCCTTACTCATATAACGTTTGATTCTCTGTGAAATCAAATTTTGTACATTTTTAGCGCCGGAATGTGGTTAATATTTCCAATAAATACTTCAATTTAAATTAAAGAAATGAGCAGTGCAGCTAAATAGTTCAACTGTTTCGTCCATGACTAACACTAGGTCAGCTGTCTACCAAGGTCGATGCTTTGAAAAACCACCTACCCCTGAACCATAATCGTTAATGCCAGTGATCGCTCGATGTTTTCGTCGAAATCATTGACATCGCACTGGCAAAGGGAACGAGCACTATGTGCTCCCAATCTTCATAGCGAAAGGTTGGAATTTGCGAATGTAAAAAACGACCGTCGTCGGATTTGAAAGGTTTTCACGCATCGATGCACGGTGGCGCCATTCTCTTCGCTCGAGTTTCTTTCCTTTCTCCGAAGATAAAAAACTTCCCAAGGCATGAATACCCTTTACAGGGAATAGGAGAAAATAATTATCTCAGCGTGAGCTAATGAAAGGGAGTTAGAGAGATTTTTCTTGAGCAAACAGACCCGCGGACTTTATGACCACTCCGCGGGAACAGTGCAATTTTATTTTAATTCAAGCATTCATTCCGGAAGAACTAACTTCCACCCTTCCCCCGAAGTAAACAAGTCGCTAAAGCATATATCGAGGGACAGGGGTTTTTATGGCCAGGTACATACTTACGGCACCTCTCCGCTCCTTCGTTCTTCTATGCGAATGTGTTTTGTCCAACTACGCTGATATATTGTAAAAGGTGAAAACAGTGACCTGATTCCATCGATTTTGTGCATTTTATGTTTTTTTATTGATCCACTCGACGAATTAGGTGCTAAATATAATTTGGAATCGGTGGCATTGACGAGTGAGGATCACCATTTTTTTTCTCTACGAGGGTGCAGGGAGACAGAGTCATGAGATTTAAAATCGAGCAATCCCCGAAAAATGCCGCGGAAAGCAATTCACTCCTATCTCTCGGTCGGTTTGCAATATGAGACCTCTAACATGAAGCCCTCGAACTGCTGGTATTCGCAACAAGTTATCAACTGATTACGCATATTTCTTGACGAAATAACGGCTGCAAAGCGAATATTGATTTCCAATCTGCAGGATTTCTTGGAAATATGTCTAAAATTCTGCATTTAGGGAAAGTAAGTTCGCAAAGGCCACGAAGACGCTGAGAAGTATTTTACACTCAGCGTGGAGAATTAGCGTTTCATCGCTATGGCGTGAAACCCATACGTCATGCACCCTCTATATGAGTGAGGTATTTCACGTATTTTTTCAGCCTCATTGAAGTAAAAAATATTTCAGGCTGCAAAACTCTTGAACGTTTCAAAGAATAAGAGTGAGCACAAACAAAGGGATTCGGTTTCATCCCATTTCCACCCATAACCATACTTGCAGACTAATGTTGGGCAGGATTCACACCTGGCAACAGAATAAATAGAATCAAAATTACAAAATATCAGATTCAGTTCCATTCCCCACCCATTCAATCAAGAATCATTCAAAGAAATTTCCAACTGCATCTCCTTTAAAAAAGAGACGTTTCAGGCGTGATATGGTGAAATATCATGATTAATTAAAAATAGCAATTTTCCACAAAAATGTGGAAAATTGCTATTTTTATTTAATGCATCTCCTATACTTATTCGACTGCTGTTACATCATTAATTTTAGCGTTTAAAGCCGTCACTCATGAACGAATTTTCCCTGCTACCATTCCAACGACAGCTGCACACACTATTTCCTAAAACATTTCTCCACGTCTGTCGACCGACCGGTCAAGACCATCGAGGCATGGATTGAACACTGAGGCCCTTTGATTCCAAACTAACACGACAGTATACACCCCACGCATCGCTATTTTTTTCTTCTCCACAAAGTTTTCACTTAACGCAGTATTTCGTAAAATTACCATCTGGAGCAATACATTTAGCTTCATTGAACGATTTCAAACGAAAGTTGTTTGCTTATGTGTAAATGTCCGAGTATGGTCACCCTGAACACCTTGGACGCATTTCACCACTATTGCGCCACGAATGAGAGGAAGAGCGACAGGGTGAAATGAGTTCTCTACTCCACATTGGGCGTGCGCGCAATGTAAAACCGCGAGGTTCTCTCTTATCTCGAAAGCATTGACTTAAGGCAATTCCAACCGGAAAGTCACGTCAATCTCCTGATTTTCACTGAGAAAACTTTCATATATATCAAATTTACATCTGTGTTTTTATATATGTGTGCGTCGCCGAAGAGCGTTCCATTTCGAAGATATTTTATATATATATATATATATGTATATATATATATATTTATATATTTATATATATATATATATATATATATATATATATATATATATATATATATATATATATATATATATATATATATATATATATATATGCTCTCATAGACGTAACACGGAAGTGCCGAATAGTACAATACACAGTAACACATAATATAGAAACACAAAAAAAGAGAACACTCATGAAATACAATGCAATGTAAGATTACTTCTATATCTTCAGAGGAAGACGGATTGTTTCCGTCGAAATATCAAGAAAATACGTGTGAGTGTTCTCTTTTTTTGTGTTTCTATATTATGTGTTACTGTGTATTGTACTATATATATATATATATATATATATATATGTATATATATGTATATATATATGTATATATATATATCTGTATATATATGTATGTATATATATATATGTGTGTATATATACATATATGTATATATGAGAAATGGATCATCGTTGAAATCCGCGTATTAGTATTATTATCAGTAACTTTAGATGAGAAAAGTTGCAAAGAGAAATCCGTCCATTTATCGGAATGAGGGCTGGGGAGAGGAGGGAGCAGTGAAATCGAACATGACGGAAGATTGGAATTGTAAAAAATGAATTGAAAAAAGAGAGGATCTAAATGGAGGATTAGTTAAACCAACTCACTCTACGATTCCATCTAACTGAACTCTAAGTCACACGGAATCCGAAAAACATAATTCGTGACCCCAATTGACGCAGATCTCTTTAATACAGAGATGGGTCCCGAAGCTCTGCATTGGGAGCCATCGACGAATAAAACGCCATGACCCCAGTGCTCCCGTCACTCGCAACCAACGGCACGGAGAACAGTTCGACTATTCTCCACTTCGAGAGAAGTGGAGAATAGTCGAACGAAAAAAACGTGGCCTAAAATAAATAGAATAAAATAAATTAGCCAGTGAACAAGTTAAACCATCTAACTGCATTTAATATGCTCTCAATAATACTTATGCATGTAAATAACAACCAAAAGTTGTGACCAATTCAATTAATATTGGTGAATTTTTGTTTGAAAGTATTTAACCTATAGCATGGATCTGTTATTACGTTTGAAGCAATAAGACCGAAGTGATGAGTTTTCAAGGTTGAACAAAAGTTGTGCCAACTACAGGAACGATTTCATGAGTTAACACAAGTGCCTCAGGGAATCACGAACTGCAAACATACGACTTAGCTTGTAGTTTTTCGTTAACCTTGCCTACCTACTTTTTCATTTCATCATAAACCCTTGCGGCAACATCTTCTTATACTTCGCGGCGAAAGTGGAAGAATGTAAATGCAGAGTTAGGCAAAATGAAGTACAAATAATTAAACAATTAATAAAGGCGGGCAACAAATAAAGCAAAGGAAGCATGGTGGAAGACAAAGTGCGAGGATTTGGAAAGTCTGCAGAGGAAGGGAGAAATCGGTGCGCTGTGCAGCAAAGTTAAATCGGTATCGGGAAGTAAGAAAAGGATATCTTTGCTAACAGTTAGAGATAAGGCGGATAAGGTCATAGTTGACACAGGAAAGATGGAAGGAGTATATAGAAGAACCTTATAGTAAAGAACTTTGACCAATAAAGTTGGATATTGAAAAAGAATATGACGTAGAGGAAGATACCTTAGGTCCAGGCATACTCGACGATGAGATAGAAAGGGGATTAAACTAAATACAGGGTTCGTCCGGAAAATAAGTGTACTGACTCCTGGGCTGGGCGCGCCGCTCCAGGCGCGCCCAGCACCGCTCTGATGGGCTGCGATTGGAAGGGGGTATGTTGGCAAGCGACGCTGAAAATGGCAGTCGGCTCTGAGCTGTGGTGTAGTGAGGAGCACTGTTAACGCGAACCTCCACGCTCGACTCACGTCACGGAACGCGATGCCGAAGTTTTTGGAGCAGCGTTATTCCATCAAATTTGCGGTAAAGCTTGGGAAATCGTCTACCGAAACTGTCGGTATGATTAACCAGGCTTACGGGGAGTCAGCCATGTCCAGAAACATGATCTTTCGGTGGCACAAGATGTTCGTGGAGGGCAGAGAAGAGTTCGACGACGAGTCTTCGAGAGGTTCCCGATGCTGCCTTCGCGGGAGCGTTCCAGGAATGGGAACGCCGCTGGAACAAGTGTATCGACTCACAAGGGTCCTATTTTGAGGAATATTAGCTTAAGATATGTAAAAGTGTAATAAATTTTTTTCCTGAGTTCAGTACCCTTATTTTCCGGACGAACCCTGTAAGGCCGTGGGGGTGGAAAACATTCCAGCGAAATTACTGATAGTTTAGGAATACTATATGTGCGAGGAAGAGGCTATATGGGCTGATTCGTAGGATTTATGATGAAGGAATCTGGCCGGAAGACTTTGTGAGATCAGTTTTAGTTCCTATTCCGAAAAAGGCAAAGGCTGCATCATGTGAGGTCTACAGGACAATGAGTTTGATATCCCATGCAGATAAAGTTTTTCTCAGGATCATAAACAAAAGGATAGATAGTTGGGCAAATGATTACTTAGGGGATGATCAGTTTGGGTTTAGGAAGGGGAGAGGTACGTGTGATGCCATGGCAATAATGAAAATTTTAATCGAGAGGAATATATAACACAACCAGGAGGTATTTGCCTGATTCGTAGATTTCAACCAAGCTTTAGTTTGTCAGTCAGCCAAGGGGTTGCAAGCATTGCTGAGTGAATTGGAAATCCAGTGCGATAGGTATGGCATGAGAATCAATATTAATAAAACAAAGGTTTTGCGATTTTCTAGAAAGAAAAAGGCTAATCTTAACATTAAAGTAAGAGGGCAAAAGCTAGAGCAGGTAGAACAGTTTACGTTTCTCGGTAGTGTTTTGGACCAACACGGTCAAAGTAGTAGGGACGTAAGGAGAAGAATTGCGCTAGGCAAAGAGGCTTGCACGAGGAGGAGGGAGTTGATGACGGGGACATTGAGTAAGGATGTTAAGAAAAGACTCGTAAAAACTTTGATATGGAGCGTAGCTATGCACGGCGCGGAAACTTGGTCATTGAAGCAGGAGGAAAGAGGTACTTAGGATGCTTTTGAAATGTGGGTGTGTAGAAGAATGGAAAAGGTGAAATGGATAGAGAAGAAAAACAAATGAGGAGTACTTGGCATGGTGGGCGAAGAAAGGGGTTTGTTAGGAGAAATCCTATGGAGGCATGAAAAGTGGATGAAGGGGTATTGACCGGTAGTGGGATATTGAAGACGGTAATAGAGGGGAGATTGTTAGGCAAACTAGGAAAGGGAAGGAACAGGATAGGGATGTTGGATGGGATGAAGGGAGGAAGAAAGTACTCAGAGATGAAGAGGGACCTGATGTAGAGTAGGATGTTGTGTTTTGCTAGGGGTCACAAATTATTTAATTAATAATTATGTCCATCCAAAAACCTACCCTAACCTAATCTCCGTTCTCTTTGTATCAAGCCATGATGCCTGCATGTTATTCCTTTCTCCATCGGTCTATAGAAATTGTAAGGAGAACACGAGCTAGCCAGGGTGCTGAGCAGGAAACCAAAGAGGGGGTGGTGAACGTGGAATAATATTTGTAGAAATAAGAGCATACCCAGTCAACCTAGTGATAATTAAACTATATACGCCGACGAGCAGTCTCGGTGAGGAAGAAATAGATGCGATCAGTCAAACAAAATAATTCCAAACATATCTGAAAGACAATACTTGGTTGAGGTAGGAGACTGGGATGAGGGTGAATGGGGAGATAAGGACTGGCCGTGGGAAAATGTTGTTGAGTTTTGCAAGAGAAGTAGAATAAATACAATGCATATGCGTATAACTAACACATAGTTAAAATACCAAGAAGGTACGTGCAACAAATGCCGAGATATTTAAGGGGATATCAGTAGTTGGACATATATTTAGAAATGGAAAGATCAAATCATATTAGTTTTCTCGGGGGAGATGGGGATTTGGATCTCATTTTAAGGACCATCAAAAAACTGATAAATTGAAGAGAAGGCTGGGAGCCACTTGAGATACGAAGAGAACAAGCGAGACTTAGACTCTTAGAAAGCTTCAGAAGAAACGAGTTAAATGATGACACTATAGGAATTATTATTATGGCCCTACACTACTTAGGTAGATCAGATTACGAAGATAAAATAAGATGGATAGATTCCTGTACAGAAAGACACGTATACTCATTCTTTCCCCGAAAAATTATACATCATAATTGAAAGTAACCGAAGTCACTCTAGAAATATTGAAAACACTGAATTTGCGAGTCGGGTCAAAATTAAAAATGTATTATATTTGTAGGTGCATGTATATGCTAGTTGGTAGTTTGAGTGTTTGCATCAGTCTAGGGTGTAAATGCTCTTGGATGAATGTATGCGATGTTTTGTTTGTGGATAATGTAAATTTTTGGTTTTTGCATGCGGTTTTTTTTCCTTTCTTAATTTCGGGTGGTGTCCTAACACCCCCCGCCACACGCCCTTGCGGCGGCTTGCGGGGTATTGAGTAGATAAGTAGATGTGGATAAGCGCATATTAGAGGCTTTTGAGATATGGGAGTGGAGAAGGATGGAGAAAATGAAATGGAAGGAAAGGGAAACCAAAGATGGACTGCTGAGAATGACAGGAGAAGGGACAGGTGTGTTGAATAAAATCCGAGGAAGGCGTGGAAAGTGGATGCGGGGGATGCAGAGGAGAAATGGGATGCCGAAGGCTGCAGCGGGCGAAAGAATGCTAAGAAAGCAAATGCAAGTTTCAGTAGGTGAGGAAATGTAATCATTAGGAGAGGAAAATGATAGGTAATTTGGATGAAATCTTTTGACCTACGGAAAGAGTACAATTGTATGGAATGCCAGAACCAATCAAAAATCTTCCGTAATCCGGTAGATTAACGGTAACTATAACATCAATGGGAATCAGATTGAGTAAATTATTTGGTCAAGAGGAGAAAGTATTCGTAAATAACTTGAAACAAGCCTCTTTTAAAGTGCCCACTCCGAAATAGAACGGATTGAAAGGCTGGTTTTCATACACTGAAATAAAATCAAGTAAGTCGGTTAATCATGTTTAGCAGTGATTAGGGATCTTTTGATCCACGAAAAGTTTTTAAAGTCGCCAATATATTACTAACTATTAACCAATACCGAAAAGAATGCAATGAGACAAAACGTCACAAAATGTATCCCGAGACTCTTCCGAGGAGTAGGGAAGTGGGATCCGCGGAATGGAGCGCATCCGTCGTTGGCGTGGGCATGTGGGCAGTCAGGCCAGGTTACATAGTATTCCAGCTGGCGCCTTCAAAACACTTGCAGAGATGATTGCGGGAAACGATTATTTCCTCTTACGATATCGTTTCTCACCGGACGCCCCGCAGGGAGATTAAAACGGCTACCTACTCTGGAGCGCAATTAGAAATTTAATTTCATCCGTCATCTCATCACTGATATAATTAGAAAATATATGATTTTCGGTAACACGTCATCAGAATTTCAATCCCAGGATAGGTTGACTGCAGCCCTCCATTCAATGTCCATCCCCTCAATCCCTGATACCTTCTCTGTTTTACGTCCATCTTAATTTGCCTTATGTCTCTTGCTCTTCCTCGTGGAATCTTCCCTTCTATTTTTCCTTCTATTATATTCCTGATCAATCCATTGTGCCTCAATGTGTGTCCAATTCATCTATTTCTTGTTTGCCGTAGATTTCTCCATATTGTCCTTTTACTCATCTGCTCTTCTATATACTTCCTCGTTCCTGACTTCGTCTGTCCGTTTAATCTTCAGCATTCTCCGCCAGCACCGTGTTTCAAAGGCTTCTGTTCTCCACTGGTCCACTTTCCCAATGTTCCAAGTCCCGGAATCATAGAGCGCCATGCTCCACAAGAAAGTCTTGGCGAACTGTTCCCTTGTTTGCAATTCTATGTTCTTTGAAAGTAGTAATTGCCTCTTCTTTATGAATGCGTTCTTAGCTTGGGCTATTCTTCGCTTGATGTCGGTCGAACTTCTTCCATCCCTTGTTACTACCCAGAGTTACTGCCCAGGTAGATGAATGATTCCACTTGCTCTAGTTTCACCCCTCGGATGGTGATATCTGCATTCAGCTTCTCTCTTCCACACACAAGGATGTTACTTTTCCTCTTGTTGATGCTCATATTACATTCCCCCAGTACTTGATCCATAGCACTTAAGAGTTGCTTGCGGATCATCTCTCGCGTTTCCGCCGCTACTGCGATGTCATCTACAAATCGGAGCATGGTGATTTCTTCTCCCTTTAACTTGACTCATTTGATGCCCATTTCCTTGTGCTTCTTATACTGCCTCTTCCAAGTATACGTATCGGTGTATATTGCCTCTTTCAGGTTTGTCGGTAACATGTACGGGCATTAAATGGTACCAAAATAAAGCATGATGGAAAAATACGCTGCGTTCTTCATTTAATGAACATAAACTTCCACAAAGTTGAGCCAGAAACCATCAAATATGTAAAATGTAAGTTCCTTCAATTAGATCAAATAAAGTTTTACCCATTTTCATTTTTTATTTGAAATTCCGGGACTCGGCTGGCTAATATGAAAAGTGGGACATCAAAACTGTCATGGCCTTGTCCCCCTGGCCGTCTCCTTCGCAATCCCCCCTCCTGAACTTGGGCAACGGCGAGAAAAAGGGCAGAGCGAGAGAGGGCGTGCTTATCTTGAGCGGAGCACACGATAAGAAGAGTGCTTAGACGCGGTGAATTACTTCGCATGCGCGAGTGACGTCATCGTCCGCCAAGCGGCAGACATACACACACGTGTGTGTCCGCACGCGCCGCACCGCTTCTCGGATACATGTGTGTATGTGTATATATATATATATATATATATATATATATATATATGTATATTATATATATATATATATTATTTATATATATATATATAATATATATATATATATATACATAATATATATATATATATAGAATATATATATATATATATATATATATATATATATATATATATATATATATATATATATATATATATATATATATATATATCGGTACGGAATGATAAAGGGTGATGAAAAAAAGCGGCACACACTCGGGAGACCGGACAACGCCGACTGCGCATGCGCCAGGGATTTCCAGGGAAACCACTGAAATTAACGCGAAGGCGGCAGGGGTGGCGATCTCCGGTTATAATTTTTTTACGATTGCACTAAAAAATAATATGCAGATAATTAGGATTGTGAGCACTCATACGTAACATTTTATGTATTGAAATGAAATTATTGAATTTGGAATTACATGCACTTTATTTAAAAATACGACCCAGGTTTCGACGTTGAACGTCATCACCAGGTGGTCCTCATAGAAGCAAACTACGAGGGTCATCCGGAAAGTAGTACCCGTTCGTGAAATAAAGACACAAAAGTAAATATTAACAAACATAAAAAATTTTATTTGAAAGAGGATACTTTAAACTACTTCTCAACATAATCTCCAAGCAAATTAAGGCATTTGTCATAACGTGTGACAAGTTTCTGTATTCCTGCTGCATTGTCCTTCGCCGCCAGCTCATTGAGATACGCGAGGGACCCATCTTGCACAAATTTTTGCATAATGCAGATGGTGTTTAACAATTTCATGAACAATTGTTCGAGAAACATTGGGAAAATGCTCACAGATGTCATCAATTGTGACGCGCCGATCGTTCCTCACGAATTCGTCAACTGAGCTCACCAGTTGGTCTGTAATGACAGACGGTCTCCCCGAACGCTCATCGTCGTGTGTGTTCCCCCTCCCCATGTTGAAGTTGCGACACCACCGCCGAACAGACGACTCGTCCATTACATTGTCTCCATACACCTCCTTTAATTGGCGATGAATATCACATGGGCGAACGTTTCTTGCATTGAGGAATTTAATCACTGCCCTCACTTCACAACTGGCGGCGTTCTCAATTTTTTTAAACATTGTAAACAATCACAGAAACAACACAGGCAATGCTAGCGTCACGCAACTTGGCTCAGAGAAGGCAGACAAGCCACTGAAGCTATCTGACCTCGTCCAGCGGCTACTCGCGTCGTCAGCACTTCATGCGGCACGAACGGGTACTACTTTCCGGATGACCCTCGTATCTTCTGCTCGAGGGAGGGGGGTTGGTCAGGGAGGGGGGTTCGTCAGGGAGGGAGAGTAAGGGAGGGCGGAGGGGTGAAAAGGTTGAAAGATAATTACATCTTTCGGTGTCAATCGTTGACTTGGAAGAGTTGCAGGTGGGACATTAACATCTGCATCCACATAATACTCCGCAAGCCGCTGCAATTGCGTGTTAGGTCATCACCCGTAAATAGGAACAATACCACATGCAAAATCAGCACATACATGCAAAACCACACCCACAGCAGCGTACACACTCATGCTAAAATCCCTTCATCCAACACTCATGTAAACACATACACCATAAACCGACAAACAATTGCACCCTAGGATGCAGCATGAAATACATCCAACGACGCGCCAGCCAGAATTTGAAAAAGTAAGAAGGCGAAATTCCACTTCCACATGAACACGCAACATAAAACGCTCTCCTCCCCAAGGACACAGGTGGGGAATGTGACCCAAGCGCTGCAGGTAGAGGGATGGTCCCTCCGGGGAAAGAGAAGAGGGATGGATAGGGAAACTTAACAATATAATAGGCAGAGCAATCAATACTGTAAAGAGCGCTACACTATTGAAAGGCATTCTAATGAGGTCATGCGGAAAGAAAAGGTTTTGACAACAAAACTCACGAAATCAGCGAAAGGGAATGCCATTGAATAAAACTAATTATTTCTTAGACGCCGAGAGTGGTAGTGGAATTTTTGCCATATGTAAACCCTGCAGTTGCTATCCCGTATTGCCCGTGGGAAGGAGTCTGCTAGTTCTGGCATCTGTTTCCCGAATTATATATACATGATCCAAGTGACCAATGTGGAGATTGGAGTGCGAATAATTTGCGAGACCTCGGCGCTCAAACATACGGATTTGTATTTGTTTAGTATTATAAACCTTGCATTGAATCGTCTCTCTCCCAATAATTCCCACCCTAACTCCATAAGCCTTTCAGTGACCCTTTTCGTTTTATTGTAAGAGTTTTTAACAAAGCGGGCTGCCCGGCGTTCAACCTTCTCAATTTGAATTGGAGTGGAATTGGGAGTGGGAGGGATATAACATTTCGTTGACAAGGTCATCCTTGCAACGGACGAATTTCAAAATTTCCAACTGCTCCGAAGTATCGAGCCTGTGGCGCCCCGCGCACGACTACGAGTGACTGTGACATTGTATGCACGGCATTTCATCACGGCATCTAGTTTCTTTAAAGCCCCCAAAATTTCAGAGCTTAAGAGGACGCCTCGATAGCTTAACTGGCTAAATCACTCGGCCGGACATCGAGAGATCCGGGTTCATATCCAGGCCAAGGCGAATGACTGTTACACTCTGAAATATTTGCATTATTCACGACTGCTTGAGTTATGAGGGTAAACCCTCATGACACCGCTGCAACAACCTCCATTCCCTCCTCTCACTGGCCTTTTTCCCACAAGCTGTCCCTGAGGGCAAACACACACGCTCAGGTCGACAACCCGAGGCTTGGAAGTTTATTCGGCCGCTCAAATGAGTTACAAACCTTCGCGGATTTGCCGAAATAATTTGTCAGGCAAAGTCGCCCGGGGGGGTGTCCTATATGTAACACCCCTTGGATCCTTCCTGAAGGGGTCCCGGCCGAGGCGGTGCGCGCGCACCACGGGGATGACCGCCCATATATTTTAGTCCATACTACGAGGGCGGTTCAATAAGTACCCGTGTTTGACGACAAAGGGCGTTCCTGAGGGAAGTTTATGTTATCATCGGGTGCTGCCATCTACCAAACGACGGCGAAACAAATTCCAGACTGATTTTAAGGTTAGTTTGGATATGGCAGCCATTCGAGTAAGACGTGTTTCGTGATTTTTGCTAAGATGGAAAAAGAGCAGTACCGTTCGGTAATTCGCTTTTTCTTTTTGGATGGGAAGAAATGCGAGGAGATAAAAGCAAAGTTGAATGCTGTTTATGGGAACACTTCGCCATCCATGACCACAGTTAGATATTGGTTCAACAAATTTAAACGTGGACGAACATCTGTTTTTGATGAGGAGCGACCAGGACGCCCGGCAGACGTGGTTACCGAGGAAATCATTCAAAACATTCACGCCAAGATTCTCGATGATCGACGAACGAAAGTGCGCGAAGAAGCAGAGGCCGTGGGTGTATCGACCGGAACGGCAATCAATATTTTACATGATAAGTTGGCGGTGAAAAAATTGTCGGCCCGATGGGTGCTTACTTGGGTGCTGCTTGGGGATGAACAACTTACATGAATAACGTTTCATGTCATTTCGGAGTGGCTCAGAGAAAATTTGCGGCTGGAAGACAAATGGTGCGGAAATACGATTAAAACGATGAGGTAATTATGCACTTATGACAATTGATTAATAGAATAAGCAAACGAAATTAAAGGATATATCTAAAGTAATTCGCCAAAAATTATATCCGGAGTAATTTTTGTAATTTCCGCAATGCCATGAGGCCGTTAAAAGAGGCTGTGCTTGGCGCTCCCCTGAGTGATGCTTCTTTATTTTGACGCCAGCGCTTTATTCTAACCCCATGGTCGAACTTCAAAACATTTATTTAGCGGCATGTAAAATAAATGCCTCTTATTATTAAATAATTCAACTGGGAAACCACACTTAGGGCCCATTGAAAACATTATTTACGATCTACCTTTCACCATATTTTGTTTTACTTATGCACTTGTGGATTGGGGAAATTTCCTTTATCGTCCATCAGCCGCGGCACGACGAACATTTCTCTTAAGTTACTCGCTGTTCTTACGTGTTGGATAAACATAGCAATTAGCTGGATTAACATAGATTCGGAATTGAAGCTGCTGTCTACTTCAGATCTTCCTCTAAATATAGTCCGCACCTCCACGATGTCTTCCCTCTCCACCCGCTCTTGCACGGAACTACTTTCCTTCCTTTCTGATTTGGAATTGCTTGTCAACAGAGAGGTTCGCCGAATTCATTTACGCTCGGGAATTCAGCCACGGACAATGTTCACGAGAACACAAGTGCTTCGCCAGCGTTCCAATCGGTTTATCCACGTGGACGAGTCGATTGAAAGCCCAACTTGTTGTTTTATTATACCATGATTTGCAGATGAAATCCCGACTGTAAATATATTTACCAAAAACATTTCGCGTATGCCTTCAAAAAAGCTTAGCTTCAGTATTGAAATGCTCTCCCTGTATAATTTCAAATATCACTTTCTCTTTAAGAGTTCTTCCCATTTTTCCTTCCGTTCCATGTTCTCTTCTCAATTTGTTTACAATCAATGTGTTTCATTAATTTCAATGCAGCGAAACACAAGAAGATCGAATACACAAACCGCACACATTCCAAATGTCGTCTATCTCGTGATTCGCCTCTGCCAAATTCAAATGCCTGTTCAACTCGTGGAGAAGGGGTGAAGGTGGGCGGGGGAGCCGTTCCAGAAGGAACAAGGTTCATTCCAGGAGACAGAGGGAATCATGGGTCGCGAAAGCAGTTTCCTCGAGAAACGAACGAAACAAAGAGAGCAAAAGGGAATTTCCTCTCGGCGACCGATCGCGACTGTTCGCACCCGCGCTGAACTCTTTGGGGCAGCATCGACTCTTCCTTCCCTCCTCCGCCCCCATTCGACTGACCGGAACGGGCCGACGACCGGGGCCATTCAAACCGATCGCAAGAGTTTTCCTACGGCGAAGAAATGAGAACAACAAAACGAAATGGCTGAGTAATACATCACGAGGGCAAGGAAACTCCTCCCAACTCTTTCATTTTTTTCAACGATGCCAAGGGAGATGCCCTCCTCCTTAGACATTTCGAAGTCCTTTCGACTGGAGAAAGGTTTATACGAGTAAAACTTGGTTCGGGGCGGAGAAAGCTCCTCCTCGACATCGACTCCCGAAGGAGAAATGCACGAAGGGAGGATGGAGAGGGGCGGAGGCAGTCCTCATGGGCGGCTGACGAGCTACGGAGACGCACACACACGTGTGTGCGCACTCAAACTTTGCTTGGGTAAAAAGGGGGAAAAAATAATCGCGAGGACCGCCGAGGACTTTTCGGAGGAATCGCCTTTGAGGATATAAAAGAAATCGGTCCCTTTATCCTCGAGGAAGGATACTTGTATCTCTTCTTAAGAAATTAAAAACATTCTTTGGCGAGAGTGATCATTCCGTGTTTTCAGAGTCCAAGAAAGTTAAAATTGGAATGCAGGCCCAAGTTACGTTATTTGGTGAGCGCAGACTTTAAATTTATTGCTTAGGACCCGGCATTTTAAGAGTAGAGACTAGGAAATCGACGGACTGTGGCGTAGGTGAATACTTCGGTTGCGACCGACGACTGTCGTACGCGTGCCATTTAGATTCTTAAGGATCGAGCATCAAAATATGCACAATATATTCCTTAGTCTTTAAAACCCTCACCCTTATTCAATTCACTCTGAATTGCAAGATAGCGAAGGATTCATAAGATTTGGTTTAAGGTTTTAGAAGGTTAAGCAAGTCATTCCTTAAACTCGTTCAATGGACAGATGCCGTACTAAAACTGTGCGAATTAAATGTCCATTCCAAACACATAAATCGCCAAATGTTTAAAAGAAAATCTCTGAGAAAAAGATCTCTGTAGGCATGGGCAAGGCTCAAACCAGAATTCTTGCATGATTAAAAGATTTCCCAACCGGTAAACAATATCAGAAATAAGAAATGTGGACGCCAAAATACAACTCAAGTGACATCTGGGAATCACGTGGAACTAAGAAACGTCGAGTTGCCTCGATGAGAATGAATGATGGTAAATGCCTATACCGGAACTTGACACGCAGAGGTCGACCGAAACGCGAACGACCATCCGCCTGAAACGGCAGAGCGAACCATGGTGCGTTCTGTGCCATGCCAAAAGCGCTTTGGCGGGCCTCGATTCACGCTTAAAAGAGATTTGAAGTTTCGGCAGTGTGTCTCGCGTGGAATTCCTGTTTTCGGAGAGCTCCAAGCGCCCAAGAGATGAAGAGTATGGAGGGGATACGAGACAATGTTTTCCTTCAAGAGTTTGTGTACATTTTCCTTCGTCTTTATTTGTTCGAAGCTCATGTTGTTTTAACGAATAATTGCGAAGAATGGAACTGGGCAGCTTGGATGTTTACGCGAAGTGACTTGTCATATATTTTACATTTATATTTGAATGGAAAAAGCAGAACGTTAAATCCCAATGAATAATTTTCTAGCTTTTCAATCACTCAGCAACTCCTTAGAAACTGCGCCGTCTAAAAACTCCAGTCCGGTACAAAATCGTGCATGAACGCATCGCGAGAAAAGGGAATGAAACAGGCAGCGCTTCCGTTTTTCAGTTTTCAAATGGCGCTGGGAATTGCCATGTCGGACCGACATTCCCTAATGGACGAGGTCATATTTTTGAACTGTTCAAATGAAGTAAAACATCAGTGATCAATCGCGAGAGATCGGTTCACAAGTTTGACATGAATGGAATGTGTCCTCCGCAAAGGGAGTCGGCGATTGGTCTGAACGCATTGAACCTATTAGAGATTTCGAATACTAGCGATCGTGACTTCGACAATCGCCATAAACATAAAATGAATCGAAAATCGGATTCTGCCTGCAGGGAATATTTTACAATTCAGTTATTTCGCCATAGAGTAATTTTCTCTGCCGCAAATGAATACATCACGCAAATAGATTTCCATATGGTCGTGATGACGTATTATCGCTGCACTGCTCATGCAAGTGGCGCCACGCACAGCGGCTAGGTGGCGAACACTTTAACTAGAACATTGGACTGAGGTGTGAAGCATTTCGACTTCTCCCTTTGTAAGCCAATCCATCAAATTTTCCTTGCTAACATTAGACGGCGACAAAAATAACTATTAGAGAATACTCGCCTTTAGTTCGCGATGCCACAGATTATTACCTGAAACGTGGCTGTGAGTGCCCATGCCGCACCCGACGTCACCATGCTTCGTACCCAAGGCCGCAATCCAAGGTCCATGGCACTTCCATTGCTACGCAAGCATTGCACTACCAGATATAAAATGTTCCAAGTGCGGTGAACGGTAACTAATTTCTCAAGAGCTTGTTTACAAGTTTAATACTTCAGTCAGCAGTAATCAGTGTTCACAAGTGTCGTAAAAGTGGGCGTAATGTGCAATTTTCTATCGTCGTCCAAAGTTGAATACGATCGTGCTGTCAAGCCAAATAAATTTGAAATTAAATAAAAAAGAGAGAAAGGAGAGATGATTTGTCTGCAATGCCTTATGCTGAAATAATTGTTATTATTTTACCACGCCAATTGATTATTATATATTATATAAAATTTAATCCATAATGTCGCATTTGTCTAGTTGACAATGATGTAATAAAATGGATGCTCGTTTCGTCAATTTCATTTCTCTTAAATCTGTTCGACAGAAGTCTTCATTGGTGAATTTCACAACAGATAGCAAGAGAAGCAATTACTCAAATTGAAAGACTGGTCGAGTGCAAGGCCTCCTCCACCGCAGTTGCTGATCTCTGCTTTGAATGCGGTTGCATTCTGAATTTGACAGGTGATATCCCGACACCCTCCGCCGCACGCCCTTGCGACAGCCAGCGGGATATTTGCGTCTCTTGCATACTCCGAGAGTACACACGAAGTTAAGGACGTTGCTGCATTGCTGTTCCCATAGCAATGATGTCGCACACTTCAAACACAGCAACATTGATCACGGACTTATCGACGGAATGTGGGAAAAACTTGAATAATTTATTATTGGATTAGGTTATTGTCATCATTTCATAATTTTTTATTTTGGCAATTGTTCGGAAGGAATGCAAGGAAAATCCACTCTAGCGAAACTTGACTGATAACTCTAAAGAAGTCCGTTTATCGACGACAATCACCCTTCTCCTCCTTCTTGGGATCATCACTACTTGTTCCCTTTTACTTCCGAATCGACGTTTCTCCGATTCCACTCGGCAGAAGTTCCTTTCTCCTTCCCGAAGCATCGCAAAGACGGAAAAGAGGAAGAGGGGGGGGGAGGGGGAATGGGAGCAGTTGACTGGAATGCTTAAAAGGAGTGCGCCGAACACACACACGCACACATTGCAGCCAACTGGGGGGAAACCCACCTTCACTTCCCTTCAAGAGCGATCGATTTTTCCCTCCTGCTCCGAGAGCGATGCATTACTTTCCCCTCGCCCTGCTGCCTAAATAAAGTAAGGGGGGTGGGGGGGGTGACGCGGAAGAATGGCGAACCGTTAAGCGCTACTCGAGCAACAGATGAGTCGGCAAGGAAGAGACGCGGCTGGGGGGGAGAGGGTGGGAGGGGAGGGGAGGGGAAGAGAGAAAGATAAAAGGCTGGGATGTTCGAAGGGAGGGAGACTTTTTCACTTCTCGGCGGATTATGAACGATCTGAGAATTTCGTTTAAGCAATAACCCAGTGTGAAAAACGCATTTTGATGGCATAATTGTAGTGAACAAAAAGAATTGAACTTATTTCCTTGTCCTCTTTGTGCAGGCATAGGAATAGGTGCTGACCATGCAAAACTTGTGATACTATATGTAGGTATGACTGGTGCTCGGTCGCCCCCTTTCCACGCGGTTTTTGGCGGATCTCGGGGTGCCGGGTGCATGCATATATGTAGACTGGCTGGTGACCTACCATCCCCTGCCATGCGTCCTTGCGACGGCGTGCGGGGTATTGCGTAGATGTAAAAAACAGAAAATGCAATATTTTATTTAATAATGTGCATTATATAGTAAGTGTGCAGTATATTATAAATTCCATAACTGTGTTAAAAATGTTTCATTCCAAGGTGCCGTAACAAATTCCTATTCTTGAAATGTCTTCATTCGACGAAAATCAATTTGGTCGTTTAAAAAAATGTGTATGCGTCAGTCTTCCTCCGGTCAAAATAGACCTGGATTATATTAATATCTAACCCCATAAATTTTGTTCACATTTTCACGCGATTATCTTTAAAATTAATTTTCGCACATTAAAACTTTCCTCAAAAAAGACATCCGTATAGCCTCGGCCAAATCCTGACAATTGCACTTGCCGCATCCGTCCTCCCAAGCTATCAATTATGTATACAGATACTTAACAATTGGTGAAAGTTACAGCAAGTATAGCAAAGTATCGTGCGCAAACGGCAACATTTGAATTTTCACCTGACAACTGCCAAAGTTAGATGAGGTAAAAGTGTTTACTCAAGAGGGCAAAGGAGGCTATCGCTAATTTCAATCCGAGTAACAGCGGTCACACATCAGCAGCGAGTAGTACATCTGCTCCGTAGTATCAAAGCACACAAGGCACCTGGTCCGGAAGAAATACCTGCTAGAATATTAAAGGAATCAGCTGAAGACATTGTCCCGTTTTTACATATTGTTTTTCTAAAATCGATAGAATAAGACTCAGTGCCTCGCGACTGGAAGCTAGCCCATATAACTCCCATCTATAAAGGCGGCGATAGGGATAAACCAACCAATTACCGTCCCATTTCCTTAACATCGATCTCTTGTAAAACATGGAACACATTATTGTCACTAATATTTTGAGTTTCTTGATAGTAGGAAAATACTAATCCACAACCAGCTCGGATTTAGGAAAAGCAGATCTTGCGAAACACAACTTGGTCTCTTCATTCACGATATACTTTCAGGGAGATCGGGAGAAAACAAAAAACAAGTCGATGCTGTATTCCTAGATTTCAAAAAAGCGTTCGACAAAGTCCCACAAAATAAACTGTTACATAAACTTAAATACTATGGAATCAATGAGAAAATTATTAAAATGAATTAGAGACTTCTTGTCAAATCGCAAACAAATAGTAGTCATAGATGGGTTATGCTCAACGGATAGAAATGTAACTCCAGGCGTCCCCCAGGTAAGTGTAATATGACCTCTTTTGTTCTTAATATATATTAATGGCGCACACGTTAGCAGCAATCTTAGGCTATTTGCTGACGACACGGTGATATACAAGGTGTGATCAAAAAAAGACAGGACTGATTTTATAACTTGTTTATTTCGACGGATAAAGGTTAATAGAACTTGTCGCCCTCAAAGTACATGCCTTGGCTGATGACACACCTTTGCCTACGTTTCTTCCAGCTCTCGCACCCTGCCTGGTAAGCCGCCGTAGGGATTATCTTCAGGTCCGCCGTACAATTAGTTTTCATGTCCGCAATAGAGTCGAATCAGCGCCTTTTCAAGGTTGATTTTAACTTTGGAAACAAAAAGAAGGTTTAAGAAACTCTGGGTCGGCATTGGCTCGATCCAGGAGTTCCTGGCAAATGTCCACACGTCTCTGTCCACCAGTCAGCACCTGCGGGACGAATTTTGTTGCGACGTGCATCATGCCCAAAAAACCTGTCAAAATTGTCTGACAGGATCCAAAACTAATTTTCACTTCCTCGGCTATCTCCCTATAGTTAACCTGCGATTTGTACGCACCAAATCGTTCACCAATATGGCATTGTTGAGGTCTGTCGAGGCCACCCCGTTCCCGGATTAGATAGTGCCCGGAGGAAATCCGCCACATTCCTAAAAAATTGTTATAATAAGAACACAAGTGTGAGAGGTCTCTTAGGGGAATTAGGCTGGGAGCCACTTGAGATACGAAAAGAACAAGCGACACTTTGACTTTTAAAAAGGTTCAGAACAAACGAGTTTAACTATGACACCAAAGGAATCATTATTATGGCACCACACTACTTAGGTAGATCAGACCACAAAGATAAACTAAGGGAGATAGATATCAGTAGAGTTAGATAATAATACTAATTCTTTCCTCGAACAATTAGAAATTATAATATTAAGAAACCAAAGTTACTTTAGAAATATTAAAAACATTGAATTTATGAGTCGGAACAAAATTAAACACTGCAAAGATGTAGGTGCATATGTATGTTGATTGGTAGTTTGAGTGTTTGCATGTGAGTGGGATGTAAGTGTACTTGCATGAATGTATACCATATTTTGTTTGTGGACAGTATAAATTTGTGGCTTTTGCATACGGTTTTTTATTTCTTAATTACGGGTGGTGTTCTAACGCCCCCCGCCACACGCCATTGCGGTGGCTTGCGGGGTATTAAGTAGATGCAGATTAGAAACTCGCAATGCGCCGATTGGAGGGAAGCGAGGGAAGATTGGCGAACTTGTCTCGTGGGGCAGGTGACCCCTGACATGGCGCATCGCGTGGACCCAATTACGGGGAAGTGAAAGGGAGAAGGGTGGCGAAAGCGGAAAGGGAGAGGAATGGAAAGGAGAGGAAATTCCACGGCCCCCAAAAATGAAGCGGGGGAAAAAAAACGAGAGGGATGAAGAAATAATGTTCGACGGCGCCATCCGTGAAGAGTCTTATTCTCACGTCTTTCGCCACACGCGGACATCTCAAACTCTGGAAATTCCACTCATCCATTTTCGGCACTCCGATCATTCCAAGCGCAGTGCCCCGAGGACGCATTTAACACAGAAACCCCTTCCGCAGAAACACTCTGAGGGCAGCAGTGAACGCCTTAATGTCGAGTGGCTATCAGCCATTTCACAGACATCCTTCCCTGAACTCTTTTAAGAAGCAGGAAGATCCCTATCGGAAGACAATTGGGGTAAAAATACTTGGGTTCCACGTTTTCTCCCGCCATTTCTAGGAAACCCTAAATATTGGGAAAACCTCATTTAGAGACGTTCTTTTGCGTAGATGTAAGTAGTTTATTCGTCAAAATCAATTAACCTATTCTCTGAGTAAACATCAGCTATTTGATATCTTCACATCGAAGTGCGCAGCAAACATTTGAGTTTATCTATGAACACAAGAGTGAGGAATATGAACGCATAGTGGTCGTTTGATGGATGTATTTCCAATCGCACGCAATGTGTAGTGCAAACTCACCATATGGGATAGAACCTCGTTGAACCATTAAAGACGAAACTAGATGTAAAATAGTCTCAAAAAGCATACACTGCATGACTAAGTGTCCGAATAGTTATGATTAGCAGCAATTCTCCTCGATACAATATTAACCGTGTGGTTGAATCAATTAAGGACGATAATGGCGTGTTCACGGTGCCAGATTTTAATGGAGGTAACTCGCGTCGATATGAGAAGTTACATCACCAAAGTTCCTTAGCAAAGCTCAGGATAGTAAAACGAATCCTCTGAGAAACTCATTTGAATTCGTATTACTCGGTGGAAGCGGGAGGAAATACTACCAACAGAAATGGTTTGGGAATTTTTGAACCACCATAACATAGTTCCCAAAAGAGATAGAAAAAAATGTAAGCAAAGTGATAAGAGGGAGGGAAATGGAGAGGGATTTTGGGCGCGGGGCGTGAGACTGGACAGAAATGAAGTAGAAGTGGAAAGGGAAGGCAGGGCAATGAACACGGGTGCCGCCGTATGCAGGATGAGTCAGAATGGACTCCCTGATTTGACGGGAAATTGTACAATAACTAATTAAGATGGATTAGAAGTTTTTATCTCCGAAAGCTACATTCAAAGTCATTTTTTTCGTTAGGTTTTGAAAATGATTCCATCCGAGTGACGACGACCTTGGTGAGCGATGCACATGCTGAGTCCTTCAAAAAGGTTTTCGAAAACTCTTCTCGGCATATCTTGCGTTATTCCGATGCGATGGCATCTATCATTGCCCCCTTAAGAGCTTCCAAGGTCGAACTTTGTAAACCTCTGCTCTGAGATGTCCCCAAAGAAAAATATCACATGGGCTCGAATCCGGGGAGTAAGGGGGCCATGGAACATCCCCTCGTAAGGAGAACAGGCGGATCAGGGGAATTGTTCTTTGCAAGGTTTGGCGTGAACGACGGGCGGTATGATTCTGTTGAAGCCAAAAGGCTTCTGCGCCATATTCCTCACCATTTTCTTCCATTTTGGGAAGTAAAAGGTTCTCCAGCATCTCACAATATCGCAAAGAGTTCACAGTAACATCTGATCCTCGAGATTAAAAAAGTAAGGCCCAATAACGCCTATGGAGGACACAGCGCACCAAACTATCACTTTGGGGCTATGAAGAGGTCTTGGGCGAAGATTACGAGGGTTTGTAACGAAAATGTTGCTTATTTACTGAGCCGGAGAGGTGAAAATGCGCTTCATCCCTGGACCACAGCGCCCTCTGCTTTGCCACCACACGAACGTGTCCACGACAAAGCCTCGATACTCACCAGACCACTGCATGGTATTTCATAAAAATAGCGTTATTTTCCCCAGCTAACGCCCTAACTCCCACTCCGCTAATTTACCTGCGCACTCTTCAGTGTTTTTTTAAATAGGGAGTGAATTCTGACTCACCCTTATAAATGCTGTTATTCAAAATAAACCTTCAATCGGTAGGTAATAATCAATGATGATAAATAGACATCATGAACAACTGATACCACTTTTTGGAGCTAAAACATTAATTATATCAGTCCGTTTTTAGATGTCGTTTTACAATGTCTTGTGAGTAGTACTGAACTGAAGCACACTTCGATATTTCTGGTATTTCTGGCTTCCAGACTCAGATGCCCGCTTGATTGGGGAACTGGATCTTATCGCTGCAGTCTGGCTCTTGAGCAGTATTCACTGTCGGCGCAGAGCCGCGGGCAGTGCGCCCCGCTCCCGTGCACTCGCTGGCCGAAGTCTCCGCTTCTGGAGATAGCATTCCTGTCGCCACGCAAACACCACCGCTGTTTATCCTCGGGTAGCGTGGAAACGGCGCCGGGCGAAAATGGGCCTTGGAACTCAATTAATTCCTCCAATTCCAAACCGCCCCCACCTGAGCATTTTCTTAATTAGCACTTTCTCACTCGTAAGCAAACCAAGCCGATTGGCTGGCAGGGATTCTGCTCCGGAAAAAGCCGCCAGTCCGAAGTAGCAGCTGTCCTTAGCACTAAGTAAACCCAACCACGCCGATAGGGAAGAGAAAACGCTATTTGGAACCAGAAATCAGGATTGCTGACTTTTATTGGTTCGGTTCACTTACCTCGCCTATTGGTGAATTAAGAAAAGAAAAAATTTGGAATTTCTCCATGCCGCTAAATTGCGTAAATAGCTAATTATTAAGCATTTAAGGAAGCAAGATAGGTTCGAGATAAAATTAGAGGAAGTGCCCTGGCTTAGCGGAGTTTTACGCAGAATCGTAAAAACAAATGCATTTTGAACGTTCAAAATATATGTTAGAATTCTACAGATCAATTGACGATGACCCGATCTCAATTACACTTGCGTATATCGCTCAATAGCATTCTCTCGTTCTATAATGCAAGCCTATCTGTACTATCGTTCACTGGTATTTTCATAGAGTAAGTTACATTTATCGTCAATTGGTGAATTTAAAAAAACGAAAAAATGAACGCAATTTTCATATGCAGTTTATGCCCTTTGGTCGGACAGGCTGACCTTTCTTCAATTGGATATAAGGCGATCGATCGCCAATACCTATGACTCCCTTATTTATATGCCAGCTGCTTTTTCCAATAAAAAAGGCATTGCGTGGGCAAAATTGTCTTCTAAATATTGTCATAAATCATTCATAGAAAACTAAATTGTTGTTTTGTATGAAATGTATAATGCACAACATTTAAAATGTTTTCATACGTAAAGGCCTGGAGATAATCCGATTTCACATTTAAACAAAGCGAAGCAAGTGTAATTTCTTTGGATACACTTATCAGATAAATAAACAGATGTCCTGCAAGCGTTCCAGCAAACAATCGATCTCCAAGGATAAAGTTTTATCATGCTTATTTGCAAATCAACTCAAAACACTTGGCCAAAAAATTATTTTATAATTTTTCAAAAATATTTTTTAAATACTACTGAAAGAATCGCGCCAGTATTACATGAGTTCAATAAAAACCTAGGGGAAAAATTATGTTATATATTAATACTTTTGGATGCATAAATTAAATTTTTTAATATTTTTATCTTGCCAAAATTCAAACACGCCGGATTGATAAAATGTGGACAATTATGATGACGTGTTTGAAATACCATATTTTAAATTGCCAGAGTGAGCCATGAACTTTGAGCCTTTACATGACAGCTTTTTAAACTAAAACTGAAGAAAAACAATTAAATCGATAATTGAACTGGCAATGCGAGTTATTTTCGCGAAGAGCATCAGTGTGAAATTGGGTTTGTCTATTAACTCGACTATCTTTCGCCTCGTTGAACAAAGGAGTTTTTCTTGGTGCTGCAGAGATGAAATACATTCGAGTTTCTCTCCCGAATCCTCATCCGTTCCTCGAGCATATCATTCCTTGAACTGAATACAATCCAGTCCTTAGGATCGATTCTGACATAGAGTGTCCTTAGGGTATGGAGAGGGTGTCCTTAGGGTAGCGTCAGGCATAGAGAGGGCTGAACAGGAGCTTATTACGTTCTCTGGACTCATTTGCAATAAAAATAGGCTCCTGGGATTCATAGGATAAATATAAATTGACAAAGACAAAGTGGGACGGGATCAAATAATGAAATGGAAGAGAATATAGAGCTTCTGAAAAGTTAGATACATCTGAGGATACCGTCTTAAGAAAATCCATGCAGATGATGAAACCTCTTCATGAATAAGTCGAGAACCTTTTTCTACCATCGCTCCCTTCCTCTCTCTCTCTATCTCTCTCTCTCTTTCCGATTCGCTCTTTCCTTATTTATTCATTTTATCTTTTTTATTTTTCAAGACGATGACTCCGCGGCTTTGAAATATGTACATATTGAAAGGAAATGACCCTTTCTTTAAAAATCGGGATCTTCATTAGTGATGAGAGACCACCACGCTCCCAGTAACTCAACTCAATAGAAATTATACCATCTGGAGAGGGCGTTTTCAAGCCTCCTTGGCTGTTCATGCAAAGATAAACTTGTCGGTCATTGAAGATAATGTGATTCGAGTGATTTGCCTTTACTCAATAGCATGCATCAGAATTTTGGAAATATATTCAATAGGTTCGAAAAAAAGTGTAGCAAAAGTTAATAAGCCACGTTTGCTGGAACTAAACGTGTATTGATGGATTTAATATGGAGTAAACCTTACCGTAATTGAATATTTTATATACTCATATACCCTTTAAGATAAGAAAAGTTGCGAGATTCTCTTTCTTGAGCTTTGACGACGTCGTTAAAAGATATCATCGATAGTCCCTATTCGGAATATGCTGCTAGGACATGATTCTCAGTGACGACGTCCAACGTGCTCGTTCCCGATTCTCCTCGTTTGCCTGCCCAACATTCTCCCCTCTATACATCACAATCTTCAACATACCTCTGCCGATCACTTCATCCATGTTTCCTGTCTTCTTACGATTTCTCCCAGCAATCTCCTCTCACCCCCTCTCTCTCTCTCTATTTCACCTTCTCCACAACCACATTTCAAAAGCCTCCAGTCTACGCACATCATCCTGCTTCAGGGAACATATTTTCTCACCACACATTTCCACCCTTAATATCTTATTCTTCCCTTATTTCCCTTCCCACATTTCCACCCTCAATATCTTAATATTCCACGGGCCGTTTTGACGAGCCGCGTATTAAAAATCCTTACTAATCTCATAGAGGACACAGCCCCCTGTCCTCAACAATAATTTGTTCTACTCCCGGCTGATATTCCTATCATTTCGCATCGGCTACATTCCCCAACTGTCTGACCTCAAGAGACAAATACGTCGGTAGTGTGAATTTTGTTTTGTTCACCTGTACCAATCGCTCTCGGTTTTTTACGCTGTGTCGTCGGTGAGTTTTTTTTTGTTTTTGAGGTGGGCTCTAAAAATGCCATTGTTGCATTTCTTCTTATTATCTGTTTTCCTTTATTTCTGACGTACCTTATGAACGCATCAGTATAATAAGTTATCTTGTAAACACGTAACGTTTTGTCACGTAACGTCAATGATTGCAGGATTTCCGATTTCAGTCACGGTGCTCTGGGTTTGGAAAAAAATGTTAATTTTTCTGGAGCAGATTTTTTAAGGAGATTCATTCGCAACGTAGTCATAATTTCAACTTTTTCAGTAACATCGTCTGTAAATTCAATCGATAGTAGCCGGAAGGTACATTATTCATCAAGTATGTTGTCGTTGTTAATACTCATATACGTATTTCGTCTCTGAACAAACGACTGCCTGATGTGGGTCACTCTAAGCGAGTGTGCTAGAGATATTAGATCATGGGAGGAAATAAATGCCAGTAACTGGAAGATGCCAAGGGGCGGCTGTTTTATCATTACCTACTGTTGGCGCCAAAAATATTCATCTTAAAGATGTCTTAGTAGCGTAGGATGGAAAATAAGGGGAATATTTAAGGGTATTGGCTGGAGATATTTGCTGAAGATAATTGATGCCTTACAAGAAATTGGTATAGAAGTCGCTGAGGCCAATAATTAAGTATTTTTTTAAGAATGAACAAATTGTCAAGAAAAAACACTTGGCAGTAATTGAAGGTATTTTAAACGATTGATGGGATTAATAGCTGGGATTCAATTGAAAATAGTAGCAATGATCCTTATGATTTTGAAATGTCTCGTGGGGTTGTATTGATCGTAAATGCAGTATTCGAGAAAATTGGTTTTCATTGGAGGTTCCCGAAAGGTTTGGTCATTGAGAATGACGGAGGGAAGAAAATCAAAGAGTGGAGAGACATCGAGGGGAAGTGTGGAAAAATCAGAGATAACGACATCGAAAGCTGAGACAAAGTAGAGAATGACGGTCCGGCAACATGTAAGGAAATGATTGCTTCAGACGGCTAACAAAAAAAGGACTAGCAGTTGAATAGTGAAAAGATGAGCGTAGAAAAAAAGGTTAAATCAAAAACATAATTATCATCCGCATATTAGTGCAAAATTGGCATGAGGATCGTGGTTGATGATCGTGGCGCGCCATCATGCAGACAGCGGGATAATAATTTAAGGTTAAATGAATAAATGATTAATAAAGCCTGCCGTTGCGGAAGAAATGGATTCTCCAAAATCAGGAGAACTCCCGCTTGCCTGGATGCCCGATGGTTTGACCAGCCAACCCGCTTTGTCGGCGGCAGTTAATCAGATCTCGTCAAGCAGCGCACTTCCCAATTGAACGCAAACGATGACATCTTGACGAACCGTTGACTTCCTATGGTAGAGTGAGCGCTACTTTCTCAACAGGCCTTTTGCGACTCCACGGACACCTCAATGTCGATGACTTCTCGATCAGCAGAAGAAACGGAAGCTAATCATTACCAAAGGGTACACTCCCTTTGCTAAATAAACGAGGGAAGAATGTTTCACTGCTACAAAGCATGCTTAATTTTTGGCAGACTTTGGTCGTTGAATATGAGAGATAAACAGAAGAGGCTGTTAGGCTGCATCGAGCATGAAGGGGCAACACCAATTTAAACCATTAATCAGACATTCAACGAAAAATCGTCATAACCACCTCGGAGCCCCTGCTTAACAATTGGTTTCTAGTTGGAAGAGAAGGAAGAGCTCAACTCAACCTAAAATATAGCAAAGGGGGTGCGGTATTGGAGGGGGGTGGCCTCAGTTACAAGCGTTAACCCACGAGGAATACCGTGAGCTTGAATTAATATTGGCGCTGTCAGAGAGAGTTATCAAACTCACTTGGTCGCAGTCATGAGACGCAAACAACCGAAATGTTAGCGCTCATACATCTGATAATTATTCTCAGAATTTTAATGCATGCATTCAGTAAATAACGACGTGTTAACAGTAGTTTCTATTTGCAGCGACAAAGCGTCATGCGCAATGAAAAGGCAAACCCTCTGCGAGCAACAAAGGCTGTGAGCCGATAAAACGAGCGAGAAACACGTAAAACACAGCGCCAGATGCATTTCCTCTCAGTGTTTTAAAATCCACATACTACATGGCAATAGGAAAGCAACAGACGTTTCGCCCATTCTCAGGCAGACACCTCCGCGAGAAAGCGACCGCAGCGATTGCAAGCAGGATGGCCTTCCTCATCCGTGCTCCTCGGCGTGGATTATCAATTCGTGACCCGCGTCCGGCATCCGAAGGGAATGGTGCTCACTGCTGCACGAAGTCGGCTGCGCTTCTCAACAGAAAGGAGGTAAAGTCGGGGAGGGGGGTTGTAGAGAGGGGATGAGGTGAATGGGGAGGGGGTGGAAGGGGAGGGGGTGAGAGGGGGAGAGGGGGTGAGAGGGGAGGGGGTGAGAGGGGGAGAGGGTGAAAGGGCAGGAGAGGGGGGTGAGAGGGGAGGGGAACTGAGAGGGATTTAGGAAGGTCTTACTTAAAGAGATGACACGCACACACAGACACGCGCGCTCCCGCACAAACAAGATGAGAAGGGAGAGCCTCCCGGAGGAGGAGGGACCCTTGAACCGAGGAAGGATGTAACTTAACTTGGGAGTCTTTGGGATGTTTCCGAGGTTTCGGAATGGAATTAAAGGGGGGGGTAAGAGGGATTTGGCGTGGGCGGGGGGGAGGGGAGGGAGGAGAGGGGCCGAGTATTTACAGGTTGGAGACGAGGAGAGAAGGGAGGGGAAGGTGTTTCAGATGGCGGAAGGGTGATTTTAAGGAAAGATTTCCCGGGGGTTTGGTGTGAGAGAGGATAACGACGGGGTGTGTGGGGGGGGATGGATCCCCGGTGGAAGGGGATTAGGGGAGGGGGGTTAGAGTGAGGAGGAGGAAAGGGAGGTTAATAGGGCGGAATTGGCAGGGTGTACTTACATGGAAGGGCCAAATACCGCTGAAAAGCGACCGCAAATTTACGGAAAATGTTGATATCTCTGTATGACATCGTGGTTTTATATAAAAGAGATGGGAGGAGGAAGGGGTCCATGTAAAAAGGCCGCGCATCCTATCAAAGAAACGGCCCGCATAAAAGTTGTCAGCCCTCATAGAGGCCAGGGGATAACTCCTCTGAATACAAATGTCCATCTTGGACTAGAGGCCACAGAACGAGGGATTCTTACGATTAAACGTCGAATCAGTCTTTCGTGCGCGTGGGTTGCCTTGGTTATCTAATTTTTCGCGTTTAATCTCGGCAGGAGAGATACATCGAGAGGAAGATAAGAACTGCGGGCTAGATTCCCACACCCCGAAGGCGGCACTTTTGATGCCCTTTTGACCCTTCTCTAGCAGCATAATGTATTATTTTCACGTTCACAATCCATCAATTTACTTCCAACACAAAATTCTACAAGTTAAGTATTGGGGTGTAATCCTCGCTTCCTCTCAATTTCTGAGCAGAAGGGTTGCACTATTAAAACAGATGTCTACTTCCTCGAGATCTTCCTCCAAGCACTCTTACTGACCACCGTGATCAGGAATTGGTGCCCAAATGTTCACACTCTAATGCATTTCGCCATAGTCCTCAAAATACAGGGTGCGTTCCAAGAGTAATGAAATTAATTTTTTAAAGTAATTTATTGAACAGATTCGCACAAAAGCTAATAAAGTCTTCATATTTCTGTCCTTGAGTCTCTATATATCTTTTTCAGCGACTCTGCCATTACTTGTACGCGCCTTAGAAAGGCGTCTTCGGGGACCTCTCGCAAGGTCTTCTTCACGGCTTATAGGATTTCTGCTATGGACGAAAAACGGGTTCCTTTCACAGCTGCCTTAATTGAAGGGAACAAACAGAAGTCTGCTGGGGCGACGTCAGGACTATTGAGGGGGTGGGGCAGCGTTGGCAACTGCCGTTTGGCCAGGAACTCGAGGACTCTTAAGGCGTGGTTGCGATAGCCTTGGGGACGAACTTGGTGAACACTTTCTTCATCGCTAAATCGTCAGTAACAATGAGATAAACAAGAGTAGACGACAATTTTGGTTCATGAGCAACCATCTTGAGACTCAATCGACGGTCAGAGTCGATTCAGTGTCTCTTCCACTAACTAACACTAACGTCAGAGTGCTATTCCACTAACCTTATGTGTTTTGCTATAATAACCCATTCTTTCCGAATGACCTCATTCATGTTCTGTTCATCTGTTTTTAAGTTTCCCTTTCAATCCCTCGTCCCTCTCCGCGGGGGGAAATTTCTGCTACCTGCAACGTTGGGTCGCATACCCTGCCTTTTACAGACTCTTTGGGGGTAGAGTGTTTCGTGGTACATTTTCATGTGGTGTTTCAATTTCTTGCTTGTTGTGTCCTGGCTTCCGTGTTGTAGGATGGCTTTCGTGCTGCATCATGGGGTGCAGTTTTTTAGTTGTTTTGCGGTATATGTGTTTGCATGAGTATTGGATGAAGGGATTTTTGTATGAGTGTGTGCGCTGCTGTGGGTGTAATTTTCCGTGTTGTTTTTTTTGCATGTGGTATTTTTCCTTTTTACGGTTGGTGACCTAACACCCCCCGCCACACGCCCTTGCGGCAGCTTGCGGGGTATTATGTAGATGTAGATGCAGAGTCCAACAATTGTCGAACACGAGCCACATTGTTGTCGGTTTTGCTGTTTGACGACCACCTAGAGCCTTGTTCGTCGTGAACCTCTTCCCGGCCCTCCTTGAAGGCCTCGAAACCACCTCGAAACTGATGTTTTCAGTTTAGTACAAAACCTAGTAATCGTGTAACGTTGCTCTATCGTTAATTCCATTTTTTCGTGACACGATCGGCGCGCAGAGGTTTACATCAACTGATGTCCTGCCGCTTCCACAGCATGGAGAGCACTGATACCGGTTTCGCGGCGAAGCTTAGCGTCCACCCCACCTCTTCGAAGCGGTTGTATTCCACTTCGACCGACAGGAGCGGCGCTGTAAATGTAACGTCATAACTTTAGGAACGCACCCAGCATATCGCCGCGATGGTTCCGTATGGTCTGGACAAAAGAGCAACGATAGTTTTTCGTTTACTATTCAGATAAAAATTAAATATTTCACTTCGAGCAGCCTAAAATTCCTCCCCGTATTTCGGAAATGACTGAATACATTTTTCATCGGGTAAAACACATATGGCTCTTAGGAAATGACGTCTTGATTGACGAGCGGCCCTAAAAACTTAATACGTGGCCTACCAATGTAATAGCAGTCATACAACATCATAGAGGATAAGAACAGTGCGTTTCGTGGCATGCATAGCCAGAAAAAGAGACGAGCCACATTGGCCTAATACACATTCAAACACGAAATCCCGCCAAACGGCGAACAAATACTCATTTACGCTATACTAACATCCCTTTCCTTATATAATATTATATATATACACTCATTTACATAGAAACAGAAATAAGGAAAAGGGATAGGAGCACACACAAAGGACAAACAGTAGAGGTGGGGAAGGCGGAATCAAGCAGATCACGAGTGCAACAATATTTCCTAGACCGGGACTTAAACTCCGGATCTTTCCACTTGCAGGGCGGAGGCTCTTAACCACTTGAGCTATCCAGGAAACGTAATTTACACTGAGATCTGCGATGCTTTATGCAACCAATTTCAATTTTCGCGGGCAACAAACATTTTATTTTCAATTTTTTTTTCTTTTGTTGTGTTGGTAGATACAATGTATGTATCTACCAAACATTTTTATATAGTTTCAACAGTATAGCATATTTAGTTTGTTATTGACAGATACAAATGATAGATATACAAATGATATTCTGCTGTTAAAAAACTGGATTAAAGAAATTGCATCAAATTTTGTGCAAAAAAATGGAATTACGTACTGCGAAATATTTGAAATATTGACAGTGGCATACGGTAAGTCTAGTTCAAGTAAAAAAATGTTTATAAGAGGTACATACTCTTCCAAGATGCCCGAAAAGATGCCGATGAATAACCTCGCTCAAAGACGCCCCAGCACGTCAACAACAGGTGAACAACAGGTGAAAACGTCGAAGTATTGAAGACAATTGTTTTGAAAAATCGTCAAATCACTATTGGAAGAGTTGCTGAGGATGTTGGCATATCGGTTGGCTCGAGGCATGCGATGTTTTCGGATGTTTTCGGATGTTTTCGGATGTTTTCGGATGTTTTGGGCATGAGACGTGTGCCAGCGAAGTTAATTCCGAAACCGCTTAGTTTTGACCAGAAGAACCGTCGCATGAGCATCGCTCAGGAGCTGTGGAATGACGTCATTTATGATGATCCTGATTCGCTATAATGGATCATAACTGGTGACGAATCATGGGTAAATATGGTTTTGACGTCGAAGCCAAAGCCCAATTATCCCAAAGGAAGAACCCGGGAGAACTAAGTACGAAAAAAGCAAGATAAATAGTTCGATCAAATGTCAAGGTTTTGCTCACTGTTTTCTTCGATTACCGTGACGAATGTAGTGCATCAGGAGTACTTATTAAAGGTCTAACGGCTTATAAGGAGTATTATCTTGAAGTTATGCGCAGTGAGCGAGAATCAATACGAAAGAAACGCCCGGAATCATAAGAAAACAATTCATGGCTTTGGCATCACGATAATGCACCTGCTCACTCATCGTTGCGTGGGAGAGTTCATTCGTCCAAAGACAACACCACAATAATAATGCCTCAGTCACCATATTCGCCGGATTTGCCCCCCTGCGGCTTTTTCCTGTTCCCAAAACTGAAGAGACCTATGAAAGGACGGAGCTTACGTTTCGCGCGGTTTTCAATCATCGTTTGAATCCCCTAAAAGTTGGTGCACGGCAATCTTCGCGCAAATCGGTCCTTTTGCCCATCACATCACTTCTGTTCTCCCTTGCATCCAATCCCTCCTCGCTCCAAAAACTAGAGCCTTCTTCAAGACGGGTGCACTGAAGTGACATGGAATCTCTCATTTACGCATTCGTTTAACTATTGATTATCGATATTTCAATCGAAAGAGATTTGACGGAGAGGAGAGGGACGTTAGGTCGATATATTGAAAAATTATCGAAAAATTATTCATGACGACCAGGTCGATTTGGATACATTTAAGGATCATATATGTCGAGGAATGATGATTATCGTCGTAGTTACGACATTTATAATATGATGGCGCGGCCGATGATCGATCGGAAATGTAAAGAAGGTCGATTACGAACATGTCGATTCAATTCATTTGCAATCCTCTGTGATCCAATGGAGATGGGCGTAAAATTTATTAAAAGATTCCTTTCACTCAAAGTGCGAATTATGGACGCATAAAAATTCTCAGTTACTCAACGAGCGCGGTTTCGAGAAAATCTTTCCAACTCAAGTTAGAAGAGCGGTCCAGACGAGAAGTCCTCAGGTTGAGAGGAAGTAGTGATTGTTGGACGGCTTTTACGAGTAAATTCAAAGTTTTATGAGACACAACAAATTTTTTTTTATTATTTTCATTACATAAATTTAGGAAAAGAAAACCTCCGTAAGCTTTAATTTCAAATGGCGTCGTTAAAAAGATTGTTCTTTGATAAACGGTTTGCAGGGACTAATTTTAAAATCTTGCCAACAGCGGAGGGCATTGGCCTAGGTAGATATATATATATATATATATATATATATATATATATATATATATATATATATATATATATATATATATATATATATATATATATATATATATATATATATATATGTATATATATATATACATATACATATATATATATATATATATATATATATATATATATATATATATATATATGTATATATATACATATACATATATATATATATATATATATACATATATATATATATATATATATATATATATATATATATATATATATATATATATATACACGAGTCGCTCTTTCAAAATGAGACTGAATAAAAATTTGCAGCACTTGAGCCTTAAGTTACATTATTTTTAAATATTATTCTTAATTAAATACCGCGTTTTCTTCGTATTTTTTTGATTGTTTTTTCCAATCAATAATCATAATAATAATTAAATTATATCAGTAAATTATCGTATTAGCCATGCTAATCAATGCCATTACTAAATAGAAACTTGAAGATAGTTTAAGTATTGGTTTTCTTTTGAAAACAGCAAATGCTACACTTTGAAGCAGCAGAGGGTTGTTGACATTTCATTCGCCATTTGAAGAGAGGATGGATTCTGCGAAATGGGACGACGGAAGAGAAGCAGCTTGCAGGGTGATCCACTGGCACCTTACATACTTTCCTTCATATATTTTAGGCGATATTCGAACTTTAAATTGAGTTTTAAGATGCATAAAACGGCTCTCTGAAGTTTGAGTTTTTCGAAATGTACCACATACCGCTGAGGTTACCTAATGCTTTCCCGTATTCCTCAAATGTATGCGTGAACAAATCAAGAGTCCCTTGGAATGTTATCCTTGAAAAAAAGAAAGAAAGCGGAGGGGATATTGGAAAATGTTCGGCGGCCCTTGGACGTCGTCAGGTTAATGCGTAATGCGCCGATCTCGACCATTGATTCTCATCTCATATTCCTCTCTCGAGTCGAAGAGAGAGGAGGGCGGGAGGGGAAGTTCGAGCAGTGAGATGAGGATGCATGGAGTTGAAGGCGACGGCGAATGCGATTGGACGGGCTGCGGCCAAAGAAGTGACCACAAAATTTAATGAGGGTAATCTCCGACCGAAGGAATGGCTCCCCAACATCAAGACTCTATTCTTTCCTAATCCAGCACATTTTTCCATATCAAAGACGCGAATCATCTCGGATTCCATCGAAGAAGTATAAGGGGATGGCAAATGGGGAAAGAAAGGTCAGCTTCTCTTACTTATAATTCCGTCTCGCTCAACAACCAGGACCTAAATATTAATTGCTAATCAAACATTTAAAACTTTCTGAGGAAATAAGAAAGAGAGTCAAATGAACCCAAACAAAACATAGAGAGAGAAAAGACCTTGAATATTCAGGATAAAAAATCCTGGCTGAAATTCCGGAATTTCATATTCCTTCAGTAAAAATCATTTTACATTTCGGATGGCGGGAGACATAAGGCATTGTAAAGGAAGAACGCTTTGGTTTTTCTTCTTCTTCTTCTCTGTCTCTCTCTTTCTCGAACACACACAGTCCGAGTATTTTCCAGGTATAATGATTTCACTCGAGATGCGAATATATCCACATGGAATGCATATCGGAAATCATTACGCTCCCATCGAAAGGGAATTCCTCTCTCTGGTCCAGAGTGCCATTCGGAGTGGGATTCCCAAATCGCCGCATTACGCTTAGCTTACGATACAAGCGGTAACGCCATTAAAATCTCTGGGAAATTGATGCTCGCTTGGTGTTGGAGCAAAAATTATTCCGAAAAAAAATGTTTTGAGTACACCGATCGCTTTTAAAGGAACTGAGTGTATCCATAAGCCGAACGTACGGGCAGTAAAATTAACAGGATTATAAATTCGCCAAATCTGGATTACATGCGAGCCTACATATCTAGATATGAAGACCTACAATCCACTATTTTCATTCAAAACATTAATCCTGATGATTAAAACGGAATTAAAAAATCGAGAAGCTGATCTAATGAAAAGGATTTATTTTTGTTTTATAATAGAGAAATTTAATTCAATAATTACTGACGGAAAATCGGACAATATTGACGAATTCACGCTTATGCAGTGATCTGACCCTCATGTCAAAGGTCATGACTAGAATAAAATATTTGAGCTTTTCAGATACGTACACACCATAAGGTTCCGCACCCAAAAGAGCCGCCAAAACGTTACTATGCCTTTTTATAATCCTTTGCAAGTCGCGATCCGGACTGCACGCCTTTAGACGAGTAGGTGGAGTTACCGTCAAGTTGAACGAGGGTGACGCGGTGCGACCTCTCTCGCACCGAACTGAACAATGCATCGTCCGTGCACAACTTCGAATGCCGAATGGGATTTAACGACTCATTGATCGTATAATTGCGTGGCGATATATCGATGTTGGGCTGCTCAACGATTGTTTGATCATCTGGTTAATAAACGTTTCTCTCATGTCAGACCGAGCTTCTTCGGGTGCACAGTAACTTTTGCTGCTCGCTTCGTCACAACTTTCTCGATCGTGGGACGCTCCTCACCCTTGAAAGACTGGAGAGGCCATTTGGGATGGCTTTGGCCGGCCGCAACGTGATCGACATCGACTCACAGATCATCCGTGGAACGATGCAAGCATCCACCGACGCCGTTGTGACTTTCCAGTACCTCCTTGGACTTCAAGTACGCAAAGATTACGTATGTTCGCCTCTGGTGGTTTAACGTACGGCCTTGATGCGTCCGTGGCTGTAACCACGGAAGAGACAAGTATATGGAGATGAAGGTGATGAAACACTCAGCAAAGAAGAAGGCAAATATTGTGAACAGGGAGATGAGTGCTCAAGGTAGGGGCCTTCAGTAAATCCAGGGTTCACTATAAAATTAATGCGCATTCTCTGGGTACGCCTCTCATTCAATAGGCACGCCTCGTGAAGTGAAGGTAGCGTTAGTGAGTGACAGGGTTTTAAAAAAATATCTAATTGCAAATATGAAACTTGGCGATTTTATACGAAATATTAGGCGTGAATAAGAAGGTTACATTTGTGCAGGTCTGTGTTTTCATTAGAAAACCCAACTTAATCGATAGAATACAGGAAATAATAAATGTGGTCTCATATTCCGACTTTCCCCGCATTCTTTCAGCGGCTCCTCCGGCCGGAGTTCGACCCCGCTGCAGATGAAAGGCCCTCCAATCTTAATTATAGTTTTTGCCCGGGGCAAATGTTTGCTGTCGCTTTCTCAAGGTGTCCACGCGACTCAAGACGTGTTCCTTCCTCAGGACGTGTGCCATCCGTTTAGGATTTTACATCGGATGCTTGGCGAGGATGAAGATTGCTTTCTTTTCGTCCCGTTCCATCGTCTCGTTTCTAAATCCATGACTCTAACATGAGAGACGTCGTTTTTTTTATTTGAGTCTTCTTCCCTAACACCACATGCACGTCCCTCTACCACGCGTAGTAGTGGCTCTTGCTCTCAGTCCGCTCCCGCCACTCACGAGTCTCGGGACTCGGTCTCCTCCGTGGTCGCACGACGAGGACACGTGCCCACCCTTCCCGACGACCTCTTCCCCTCGCTCTTCTACTCCCTCTCTGCTGCTTCTCTCAACTACCGACGAGTCCATTCAACTTCTCTCTTTTTTCCGTAAGAGGAAGTTTCATCCACTTGGGACATTTGGAAGTAATGCCGGCACGTTAGAAGCACCTTCTTCCACAATTCTTCCGCGGAAACTTTGGCGAATGAGAAGGAAATCGGCGATTCCTTTTCTGCATGCTGATATAGTATCTCTCCGTTCCATATCAAATTCTAGTTTTCCTGGAGGAATTCGACCATCAATCGCGCAGAATGCTGGTGGTGCTTAGTCTTCGGTAAGTTCTCTTTAAATCCTCAATTGAGTCCCGTGGCGCCATATTGGGAAAATGTGAGCGGATTCAAAAGTTAACAAGAAGGCATTGGTCTGAGGGCAGAGTAAAATAACAAAATGGGCACTTTTTAATGCCATGCCGTGTAATGGAAATATTTTCAGCCTCGTGCTTGGCATAAGAACCCTTTAAAACTCCAAACGTGTTTTTACATAGATTTCAATTTCATCAAGATATATATGTTTTATGATAACGACAAGCGACAACCCATAGCGTTTATGATCACCGAAACAATAGCATGATATTGTGAAATATTTCACTGTTCGATTTTAATAGGCGTGTTGACATGTGAACATGATTACAATTATGAGTGAATGTCACAGGCCGTTGGGGTTGGGCGCAATCTAGCATCACCTATCATAGCAACCTCCGGGTTGATAATCGTAAATAGTATCATGTCATGCATATTTGTATAAACTACTCACATACACGAGTCCTTATCGTCGGTTTCTCCTTGATGATATGACCAAACTTTCTTATTGCCAAATTCTTAGCATGGAATACTTGGATGCACTTTTCAAACACTTTTCTGAAATTAAAATGAGATTCGACGAACAGAGAGCATAATTGGCATTTCTACGCAAATGTATAAAATAAATAGTTTAAAACCTTGAGAGATTCAAAATTATTGTAAAGTGAGTTTTAATACAGTCATAAATAAATAAATGCCGGCCTCGGTGGCGGCGGGGTAACATCCTCGCCGACCAACCCAAAGGTCGCGGGTTCGATTTCCGCCTAGGTGGATTTCCCTTCATCAAGGGCTTGGTTGTACGTGATTGTCTTCAATATAATGTCTGTAATGTCGGGTCAGGTGGAAGAAGGGACTATTAGTCTTAACCTCGCCCAATTAAGTCGATAGATAAATAAATAAATGAAAGCATATTGAAATCAAGTTGATTTTCTTAAAAGCTCAGCTCAATTCCAAATGCAGATAGTTTTCATCATAGGAAAGTTTCGTGAGTTTTATGCAACGCTTTATTTTTTAAACATGGACCACAAGGAATTGAAATGACACTAGCAATAAGTTAACCCAAAAGTTATGCGAGAAATAAATGTAGAAGAGAATCCAGATTTCTGCGAACGTTTAACCTTTATCGTAAAAAATCTATTGAAGAAGCCTGAAGGAGGTACGTATTTGATAAAAAAGAATAATAAAACGGAATATTTCCATAGCGATTATTTTGAAAAAACAATTTAAAGAACAAATTCATCTTAAAATTCAAGAAAAACCTTTTGCATTTGTTACCATGATAAATGTTGATTTTTAATGGAGAAAACGAATAAATGTATAAATTCCTCGACAGTTGAGTCCGATTCTCTAGGGCTTATTTCTGTCAGAATCAAACTATTGATGTTTAATGGAAGCACTTGGCTTGCAAATTCTTTTTACTCAAATCCATAGTTTTAAACCTATCTTTCTTAAAATATCCCATTCATGCACGCATAATCCACACTCATGTGGAGGGATGTCATCCGGAAAATGGCGACAACGCCGCGTTCTTGGGACTTCAAAGCATGTACTTCCGCTGAAACCACGGCTTCCATTTCCCCCAAGAACACAATTGCTTCCCTCGAATGGGAAATGTAATTGAGGCAGCATGCGGAAGAACATGGCGATTCCACTGTTGCCATCGGAGTCATTGTTGCGTCGACTCGCTCCGATTCGTCCTCGCGTCACTCATTATTGCTCAAGTGCTCAATCCCGCGTTCGCAGCTCTTCCCCTGCGCATGCACGCGTGCAATTCGGACGTATTTCATTCCCTCTTTTTTTGATTCCAACCACTCGGGGAGATAATGACCGCAGCAGGTTTCTTCAGAGAGAGAGAGAGCGCTCGGCAGAAAAATGAACTGTTTGTGTTTTTTTATCATTCGCAGTCGATAAACTTTTATTTCGCGAGTTCTTCTGAGTCGGACGTGTTGAATTAGGCACGAGGAGGCGAGCAGAAGGCCACAGGCAAGGGATCCCAGTTCTCCGTGGAACGGCACTGTTAGTGGCGATTCTTTCCTAGATGTGGATGGTGCAATAGCAGAAAACCAAACTGGGCGATCGTTTCTTGTTGTTCGTGTGACTCGCGGTCATATTAAATATCATCACAATGAGTTAGAGATTCAAAAGAATATTGAAATCTATGGTCCGAATGAAGAAGAGAGAGATCGCTGACCAAAATCACAATACTCGTGCCACCGTAAACCACAGAGCTTCTATGAGTCTTGCCCATATATTTCCTGATTTATTTGTGTACCCTGCAAGCCACCGCTAGGGTGTGTGGCAGGAGGTGAATACACACTAGACTATATAATATGACCCTTTACCGCGATCGGACAATTGAATTCTGATCCCTTATCGTTCCTGAACAAAGAGGGCATAGTAAATCTATTTGTTCTACTCTTAATCTCTTTAATTTTCTTTACATGATATCTCCTACCGTAGTGCGATGGGGGTGATAATATATTTTCAACATCACTGCTGAGGAGACGTCCTTCCAATTTACACAAGAGATTTAATCTGTGGTTTACCCTTCGCTCCATTAAATGATTCCCAGCCTAGTTCCGCTAATATTTTGGATACGCTATTAAGTTTATTATAACAACGTGTTACATATCTAGCTCCTCTACGCTGCACGCGATCCCATTGGGCAATCTATCCAACTTCGTGAGGATCCCATTTATTGACAGCATATTCCAAATTAGGTCTAACCAGCGAATGATAGATTTAAGTGAGTCTACACATTCCATTTCGGTGTTTTCGATGCAGTAAGCGTTCGGGAGGGAATTGCTCTTTCCTCCAAACATTTATCACCGCACACTTTTTTAAATTTAATTCTAATTGCCAGGTTGTATAGCGTTAAGGTTATCTGATAAAGCTGCAGTGTCCTCAGGCAATGAGAGTCTCCTGATTCAGCGGTGAAAGGTCAAGTGGGGCTTTGAAACCAACCCGAAAATGTTTCGCAAGTGTGCATATGATGAGGATGAAATGTGAACAGGGAACAGAACAAGGTTTGAAATCTGAAATTGCGCCGTTATATCGTGTCGGGAGGATGGGAGCATCAGTCGGGAAGTAAATGATTTCATTGCCACGCTCCTTCCATATTGATTCCAGTTTTAAGAACAGAAGAAATATCAAAGAATGAAATAGTGCCCAGAAAAGCAGTCACGAAAAGGAAAGAAATATATGGAGTGATAGATTTGGGTGTGATTCACTTTGTGCTGACTGAACCTTGGGAACGCGTGGAAATTCCATCGACGACGCATGTGTTGCCTCTCATATTACATAATTCAAGACTCTCTGTTCTTTTCGTTCGTTATGTTTTTATCAGATGATAATTTTTAATTTGAAAACAAATCCTGTGTTCTGCTATTTTTAGACGCTGTTTCTCAGAGTGGCAAAGGTTCGAACCGTTCCGAGGGCCGGTTTAAAGATTCCATTCTCCCCAAAGCGAAGAAAATCGGCGCGAGTGTGTGACATTAAGCGAAGTCTTCGTCGGAATACCTTCGGCCTCAAATGTCGTCGTCTTCAGAGTCATGTGACGAGTGAAGTACTCGAGAGAAGGCACAGCAGTGCTCGTTGGTGCAAGCGATATAAAACACAAATCATTTATAGCATTCCTGGACGATAAAAGAAATCGACCGGGACGAATTGCAATGTATGGCATGGGGTGCACAATGATAACGAATTGCAATTTGCATTCAATACTAGAGATGCGCGTACATCATGACGAATGAGTAACGAAGAGAAGCAAATTCGATTTCTCCCACCACTACTCTCGACACTAAGATTATTCGTATTTCCGTTTATTTTGATTTCACTACTTCGATGGAACCCCACTGCCATACACCGTTGCATATTCACGACGCACGCCAATCAGATTCAGTTGATTTCACATGACATAACGTTTCCTGCGATGACGAAGGCGCGCCTCACTTTGTTGCTTACGCACCAATAGTCATACAATGTGCGTTCCATAAGTAATGCGATTGAATTTCCCGCGCCGCTCTTAATGGCTAGAGTGGGTTCAAACCACGGGTAGTAGATGGGGGGCAGACGCTAAGCTTTGCTGCAATACCAATGCTAGTGCACTTCAAGATATGTAAGCTACAGGACGTCAATTAATGTAGACCCCTGCGCGCCGACCGTGTCGCGAATGACCAACCGAGCGGAAATTTCTATTGAACTTTTGCAAATTATGAACTGATTATTTGGACTACGTCATCACTGGTGATGAAGTCTGGGTTTTTGAATACGACCCCGAAACAAAACGCCAAAGACCTTAGTAGCACACTGACCAGTCCCCCAAGCTCAAAAAGGCAAGAATGAGTAAATCAACATTGAACACAATACTAATTGTCTTTTTCGACATTACAGGAGTGGTCCATAAGGAGTTTGTTCCTCAAGGACAGACAGTTAACGCTGCCTACTACGTGGATGTACCGGAAAGACTCCGAAAAAGGGTCATTAGGGCGAGAAAAGACATCTCCGCTACCTGGCAACTCCATCACGACAACGCAATACGAGTCCGCGAGTTCCTGGCCAAACACCAGGTGCCAACGCTACCCCACCCCTATAGAGCCGACGTCACCCCAGCAGACTTCTTTTGGTTCCCTCGGATTAAAGTAGCCGTGAAAGGAACCCATTTTTCGTCCATAGAAGATATCCAATCAGCCGTGACGAAGACCTTGCGAGAGGTCCCCGAAGACGCCTTTCTAAGGGTGGGTGCCGGTGATGGCGGAGTTGCTGGAGAAAATGTGTGGAGGCCCGAGGAGAGTATTTGGAAGAATTTTCAGGGTTTGTTCAAATCGGTTTAATAAATTACTTAAAAAAATAAATGCATTACATTTGGAATGCACCTTGAAAGATGGCACTTTCATCGGAAGCTTATTGAAGATACATCCGTTAATTAAGAAGTCCGAAGCTTGAATAACTTCAAAAGCGTTTTATTTCGACTTTATTCGGAATTCTTCAGCCATTTAGGGTGTGAAATAAGCGTATCTTACTAACGTTGACACTTTGAAACGATAGCAACAATTCTTCCGCAAAGTTACATTAAGTAATTCATTGACAACACTTCATTCATCCATGGAGTTAGAATTTTAAAATTAAATTCAGATTTTACAAATTTAATTAGAAGGAGGCGTTATGACGACAAACCGAATGTTCACTTCTGATATTGAGTAAGCAGTTGTTTTAAACAAAGGCCCCACATCTCCGACCTCGGATAACATCCGAGGGCAATGAACTGTGCTCCGACCACGCGACATGAAATCTGTTCAGTGCGGGATGTAGCGAGCAAGAGAGAAATTCAATTTCCGAATCATTGTTCAGGGGGAGGGGAGGGGGGACAAAATATAGCATCTGCACTCTGCCTCGGAGAATGCAACTTGGGGGCAGATAAGGAGGGCAAACATTCTCCTTTGGCGAGAGTCCCCGTCGGCGGTGCGAATGGGATCCGATCCGCATAACCGGGGCAGCTTGCCCGGGGGCGCCAAAGAGAGGACAACGACGTGACGCCAATCCGATGGGAAGCTAAGCGTAAGAAGGACGTCATTAACGACTCGGAAATAATTTGAATCGGCCGCGAATGAAAAGCAGCGACATTTCAAAAGGACATGACCCCACATCTCACCCTTAAAAAGAGATACATCGAAAAAATTGCGGTTGCCATATGATTCTAGGGAGACAAGAGATGTTTGCATGGAATTTTCTTCTCGATAAGCCTTTCGTGTCTTTTTCCATTGCCTCTTGCTGAAAATATAAGTGGAATGTTAAGACATTGATGGATCCGAAGGATTAGAAAAAAAGCTTGTATAATTTTTACATAGTAATAGCTTTGTTATAGGTCTGCATTATCCTATAATATCAGCAACGGCACTTGAAGTTGCGCCTGCCATAATTCCAGGAGTGCCGGAAATCTGAAGAAATCCAACATTCTTATCTGCGCGTCATCTGGACTGCCATTGTAATTGTTTAACTTCATTTCCATGTTGTGGTGTCGGTCTGTGGAACGAGCGACGGCTCCTACGTGCAATCACAGACGTGAACGGCTATGAATCGTTGTCGCCATTAGTTTGGATCAAGAACCTTCCCTTCTCAGAAGAACAGCCGTTCGAGTAAAGATTAACTCGATGGAAAACTGCTCGAAGACTTCGATTTTTTGGGCCAATGGTTTACGTACAGCTCCATTGTTGGTAAGAAACAACTTGCCAGGTGAGGTCCGAATGACGGTGACCTTCTTCAGGAAGAGGGCCTGTGACCATAGGAAACAAGGAATAAACGCATCTCCTATTGCTTTGGTAGCATTAACGAGTACTACCTGAGATGGATGGAATATAAAACATTCATTGAGTTAATGCAGTAATTCAGAATCACTAATGCGAATTGGTTCAATGGTCGACAAAATTTTGATCAAATTACGACTTTCTTGGTGGTTTTTGTTGAGCGGATGAAATACCACACAGCACTGCACCTCCGATAGGTAACGGAAGTAGAGTGGCCTCCAATGAGGCCACCAGATGCATCATTTTCCTTTAGTTACATATTCGTAGCGAATTCGGAAGGAGAGAAAATTTCAGTTTCCATATCACAAACAGATCAAGGTAAAATTAGAAAGACGAACTTACGAGAAAATTATATGAAAACATCGCCTAATTTGAAGACGGAGAAAAATTTATAGTGGTAAGTAAACTAAATGAAGTAAAAGTAAATTAGTCATGAATTTATTTCAGCATGAATATAGAGTCATGATATATTTTCGAAGCTTGCATAATTTGTAAAAATCCGTCAAATATCTTAAATTTTCCCGGTCAGCAATCGGATATGAAATGGCAACGGTATGCACTTATTCGTAGCGAAGTCACGCCTTGTTTGAATTAATATTACCTACCTGATCCGCTTACGAAGGAATTTTGAACAATCCAGATTTTTCACCGGTATGCATTTTAATTCATCGTACGTATTTTTTGCAAACCCATTCGGTATACGAAATGAACTCTGAAAACGCAGATGAGATACTAACACTTTACAGAAAATATTTTGAAAAAACATTTACGGTAATTTTCATGCACGACAATTAATCACCGGGAAATCACGAAAATTCTTGTTACTCATTTTCTGGTTTTCCTGAGGTCCAGTGAAAAGAATTTTGAGAAGCATAAAATAAAGATAGCTTAGGTCCAGGGATATTCGACGATGAGATAGAAAGGGCATTATGGGGGTGAAATCAAATAAGGGACTGAGGGTGGATAATATTCCTGCGGAACTACTAAAAGGGCTAGGAAATTGTCGAAGGAAGAGTCTGTATGGACTGATTCGTTGCACCTATGTGGAAGGAATTTGGCAGGAAGACTTTGTGACATCAGTGTCAGTTCCTATTCCGAAAAAGGTAAAGGCTACATCATGTGAGGGCTACAGCACCAACGCAGCTAAAGTTGTTCTCAGGATCATACACAAAAGGATAGAGAGTAGGGCAAATGATTACTTAGTGGATAATCAGTTTGGGTTTAGGAAGGAGAGAGGTACGCGTGATGCCATTGCAGTATTGAGATCACTAATGGAGAGGAATACAAAAAATAATCAGGACGTATTTGCCTGTTTTTTTTATTGCGAAAAAGCGTTTGGTGGCGTGAATTGGGAAAAACTAATGAGTATATTGCAGAAAATAGGAATAATTTGGAGGGAAAGGAGGCTAATCCGCAACCTTTACATGTCTCAGACTGCTCAGGTGCGAGTGGGGAACGGGGAGTAGGGATAAGGAGTGTTAGGAAGAGGTGTAAGGCAGGGTTGCCCATGATCACCATTGCTGTTCAACCTGTATGCAGAGGAAATGATTAAAGAGGCATGGGAGGAACTGGAGGTAGGAATGAAAGTGGGCGGGGAATCCGTGAAATCAGTTAGGTTTGCTGATGACGAAGCTCTAGTTTGTCAGTCAGCCAAGGGGTTACAAGCATTGCTGAGTGAATTGGAAATTCAGTGCGACAGGTATGGGATGAGAATCAATATTAATAAAACAAAGGTTATGCGGCAGGAACAGGACAGGGATGTTGGACGGGACTAAGGGAGGAAGGACATGTCGTAGAGTAGAATGCAGTATTGTGTTTTGTTAATAGATAGTTATTTGATAGTTGTGTCCATCCAAAACCTACCTAACCGCTAGATTACCTTAAAGACAATCATGCAAAATTATTTACATCTCCTTCCCAGAGACCGATGCTTAATGCGAAGGAGCTTAGCTGTTCATATTTGAAATTCAATCCACTCCTACATTTAAATATAAGGAAACTGAAGATACAAGTTTTCGCTATTTTTAAAAACGAAGGAAAATCTGAAAAAAAAACAAAATGATTGAAACAAATTGAACCGTAGAGAGATAAATTTAATTTATTTTCATCATGAAGAGAAGAAATTCATCGAATTTTTTTAATCTTTAACTTGATCTCCATCTCCTTAGTCATCTCCGTGTGCGTGGAGTCCGTTTCCGTGCGTGCATGCATCCGCCCGGGCGTGCGTGCTCCCGCTGCGTCGTCTGATCAACCCGGGGGCAGCGGGTGGGGAGGGAGGTCGGCGGGAGATGCCTCAGTCGCGAGGCTGATTGTTTGCGAACTGCGCGTATCCATGGTGACCGTGAGAGGAAGATGCTCCTCATTTTCCCTCGTGCAATCAATCCTCTTCTCTTCCCCGTCCCAGTTTGAGTCCTTCTTCCTGTTCTTCGCGCTTCCCTCTCTATCCCGGTCCACCTCGAGTGCGGCCCGCCCGCATTGCCTCCCGACGGTCTCCGCCCCCGCGGCGACGGAACGGAGATCCACCGGAGGCTTCTTGGAAGTGGATCCGGGAGCGGCTCTCCTCAATATTTCTCGTTTAATGGATAAAGATCATCTATTGTCGACGGACATCTGCACCACTAAGGAGATATGGCATGGATGCGGGTGCGGATAGGAATTCCAAAAATTTGATGGACAAAAACTGACCAGGGTCGAAGAAAAGCCGTTTGGGAGGGGAAGAAGTTTCCCTAACTTTCATCTTCGGGAAGAGAAGCTTGCCCAGCGGAAACGATTCATGATTGGACATTGAAAATTAAGAGTGAATGGAATGATCTCATGGGCGAAGAAGGAAGAATAAAAGTAGCGCATGATAAGCTCTCCAAAGAAAAATGGGAGTCTGAAGAAAAGCTCGAAATATTATTGAAATTAAATTTAAAATACTTCGCCTTTCCACATCAAGATTTATGTGGAAAGGCGACGTATTTTAAATTTAATTTCAATATGAAGAATTTCCACCAAGTGACGCCAGAAACTGTTTCACTCGAAAGATTACTTTGCCTCGAGAAAGTACGAAATGTGAAGAAGGGGATGTACGCAAACTGTCCACTACACAGACGGAAGAGGAAGTCAATCTTGCTATCTCACAGCCCTTTCAACCACCTCCTTTAAATCCCTTGCTCTGCCTTCCTCTTCCTCGGTTAGCAACCCGAACACCCATGTTCCCTGGTCTTATAAATATAACCTGCCTTTATGTCGCATTTTGTATTCTGCCTTGTTTTAAATGCACCATTGAACTTTTCGAAACTCTCCTCACCTTATTTCTAACGACGTGGCTTGCTTTCTTCTGCGTCCAACGTATTCTCTTTTTTTTCTCGCTAACCATATCTCTGAAGTCTCTCATTTACTACAGGCAATCAAATGAAAACCAAACACCCGCCATTACACACACACAAACACACACGCATAACTGAGAGTCCACGCAAAAGGTGGCAATACTGTTGTTGCGCATCGCTGTGGTAGGAGAACTGCATAGTCTCAAAAGTCATCGACGCCCGCAGTTGTTGCTGGGTTGCTATGTACTTGTTGTTGTTCGTTCGACTGGTTGTTGTAGCGGGCGTTCGGTTTTCATTTGACTGCCCCTCGTGTAGGTGCAATCTCTTTCCTTGAAGACACCTCACAAGCAATCATCTCTTCTCCTACAACGCACTGATCATCTCGCTAATCCCTCTTTCCATCCTAAGTTATTTGCCTCAATGCACCGTGGCCATTTCACTCAAAAAGTCTCATTCCGCGAACTGTTCCGCGTGCGGGAAATTAAATAAATAAATAGCAGTACATTAAAATAAACATTGATCCAGAAATAGCAGAGATAATTGTGTCATCATCGGTGTACGTTTTGTACAGCAATGTGTTTCGCATTCCGAATGTTTTGATCCAATCTAATAAGAGGAACTGAAAGCTCAATGAAAACAATTGCAAATCGTCGTACAAGCGCATAACAGCGTATTGGGCGAGGAAAAGGGGCGAAAAGAGCAAATGGGGCAACTTGGAGCGATGTCCCACGCACCGTCCGGGCGAAACAGCGTCGCCACTACGAAAGCGACTCTCCAGCGCTTTGATCTGCGCTTCGGCCCGAGACAAGCACCCCCGCGGTCCGGGGTCCGCATCATCGCTAATGACGACGGAAAAGAGAATGACACCACCTCGAAACACACTTTTAGTCTCGCGCGACGAAAGTGACACTCACGCTGCTCCGATCCGGGAAGAAAGAATTAAATCTACGGGAGCGGGAGTTTCACGGGTGCACAATTAATTCAAAAGGAAAGAAGAGATGAGAGAAAAGCCCTCGCTCGCAATCATCGCCACACGCCATGAAAAAGGGGCGCGGTCCACGCTCCCCAGGAGGCGCGCAAATCGGCCCGCCTCCGCACCCGTCCCGACGAGGACAATCCAACCCCTCAGGAGTGGTGCTTAAAGGAGGGAGGCGCCCGAAAGCTGAGGTAGTGTACGCCATTAGGGATGGACAGGAAAAGTGGAGAGAAAAAATGGACATGAAGGGTGGCGAGAAACCCGGCGTCGGCCCTACTCTTGTCAAAAGGCGCCAAGGGGTTCGCACTTGAACGTCCCATCCGAAGGAGGGAGTACTCACTCAAAGTGCTCTCCACAAAGCACACCTAAAGTAGGGATCGGAATACCACTGAAAAATATCTGCCGCACCCGGGATTCGAACTAGTATTCGTGGGATGACGACCGCGGAAGCGTTGCCTCCCCCGCTGCCGGGCACGACACACGGCCAATGGGACCAAGTCCCTTAGTTGCAAGGACTGATTTTCTTTCTGCCCATTATTATGCTCTTGAGAATAATAATTGAGGTGTTTTCCAGTTGCCTTCCTCAATAATGTTTTTAACGTGACACCATCACTTACTGGCCGCCCCACTTGGGTCAGACGCCAATGCAGCCGCCTCACTGAGGAACAGACGCTGCGTGGACTACCGACTACGGGTCATCGGAACGCACAAGCTCTAAGCCCTACGGCGTGTGAAATTTACACATCAGGGTAGGGGGGCCAGTTCCTTTCCATGTGCCGGTTATGGTTTCCCAGGAAAATCTGGTACCCAAAAACCACATAGCTTGTGTGGACCTGCAGGTGTCCAGAGTGCCTTGCCCGGGATCCGAACCTGGGACCCTCCGGTCAGTATTCCAACGATCTACCCCCTGGACTACTGCGACCCAAATATGTCTCTATTTCATCTATTTTGTATGTGTATATATATAAATATATATATATATATATATATATATATATATATATATATATATATATATATATATCCCTCCCCGGACTACAACCTTGACGTGGTGGAAGGGCTTGTGCGTTCCTATGACCCCTAGAGCTGTGCTGGCGGGAGTAATAATAATTTCTCCTGGTAGGGTCACCCATGCCAGATAGGTCGAAGGTAATAAGCCAGACGAAAGGTAGTCCACGCAGCGTCTGTTCCTCAGTGAGGCGGCTGCAATGGCGTCTGACCAAAGTGGGGCCGCCAGTAAGTGATGGTGTCACGTAAAAAACACTATGAGGAAGGCTACGGGAAACCACCTCAATTATCATTCCCAAGAAAAATATGATGGACAATAAGAATTGCGCTAGGCAAAGAGGCTTTCACAAGGAGGGAGTTAATGACGGGGGCATTGAGTAAGGATGTTGAGAAAAGACTCGTAAAAACTTTAATTTGGAGCGTAGCTATGTACGGCGCGGAAACGTGGTCATTGAAGCAGGAGGATAGACGTAGACTGGAGGCTTTTGAAATGTGGGTGTAGAGAAGAATGGAGAAGGTGAAATGGACAGAGAAGAAAACAAACGAGGAAGTACTTGGTATGGTGGGCGAAGAGAGGGGTTTGTTGGGAGCAATCCTATGGAGGCAGGAAAAGTGGCTGAAGGCGGTATTGACCGGCAGCGGGATGTTGAAGACTGTAATTGAGGGGAGAATGTTAGGCAAACGAGAAAAGGGAAGGAACAGGATAGCGATGATGGACGGGATGAAGGGAGGAAGAAAGTACTCAGAGATGAAGAGGGACCTGATATAGGGTAGGATGATGGATTTTTTTGTTTTGTTAGGAGTAATAAAATGTTGGTTTGGTAGTTGTGTCCATCCAAAAACCTACCTTAACCGGTAGATTACCTTAAAAAAATATATACACACACACACACACACACACACACACACACACACATATATATATATATATATATATATATATATATATATATATATATATATATATATATATATATATATATATATGTATATATATATCCCTACCCGGACTACAACCTTGACGTGGTGGAAGGGCTTGTGCGTTCCGATGACCCCTAGAGCTGTGCTGGCGGGAGTAATAATAATTGCTCCTGATAGGGTCACCCATGCCAGATAGGTCGAAGGTTAGGAGCCGGACGAAAGGTAGTCCACGCAGCGTCTGTTCCTCAGTGAGGCGGCTGGAATGGCGTCTGACCCCAGTGGGGCGGCCAGTAAGTGATGGTGTCACGTTAAAAACATTATTGAGGAAGGCAACGGGAAACCACTTCAAATATCATTCCAAAGAATTGAATGATAGACAATACAGAGATTTTGAGTCCTGGGAATTGCGGGGCTCGGCCAAATCGGCAGTGTGTCGTGCCCGGCACCGGGGGAGGCTTCCGCGGTCGTCAACCCACGAAACCCTTGCAAGGTAAAACCAGCAGCAGCAGGACAGAAGACGCAGGAGAAGAAGACCACATTAGTTAGAATAGGAACGTGGAATGTCAGAACAAGGATGAGGACAAGGAAATAGGAGAATGTTAAGCGAGAGATGGAAAGGGGAAATATAGATATTTTAGGTCTATGCGAGGTAAGATGGAAAGATGAAAGAGTAAGGAAGAAGTGTAAGGCAGGGTTGCCCATTATCACCGTTGCTGTATGCAGAGGAAATGATCAAAGAGGCATGGGAAGAACTGGAGGTAGGAATGAAATTGGGCGGGAAATTCGTAAAATCAGTTAGGTTTGCTGATGACCAAGCTTTATTTTGTCAGTCAGCCAAGGGGCTGCAAGCATTGCTGAGTGAATTGGAAATTCAGTGCGACAGGTATGGCATGAGAATCAATATTAATAAAACAAAGGTTATGCGATTTTCTAGAAAGAAAAAGGCTAAGTTAAAGATTAAAATAGGACGGCAAAAACTAGAGCAGGTAGAACAGTTTACGTATCTCGGTAGTGTTATGGACCAACACGGTCAAAGTAATAGGGACGTAAGGATAAGAAATGCGCTAGGCAAAGAGGCTTTCACAAGGAGGAGGGAGTTGATGACGGGGACGTTGAGTAAGGATGTTAAGAAAAGACTCGTAAAAACTTTGATACGGAGCGTAGCTATGCACGGCGCGGAAACTTGGTAATTGAAGCAGGAGGATAGACGTAGACTGGTGGCTTTTTAAATGTGGGTGTGGAGAAGACCGGAGAAGGTGAAATAGACAGAGAAGAAAACAGATGAGGAAGTACTGGTATGGTGGGCGAAGAGAGGGGTTTGTTGGGAGCAATCCTATCGAGGCAGGAATGAAGGGGGGATTGACCGGCAGTGGGATGTTGAAGAAGATATATATATATATATATATATATATATGTATATATATATATATGTATATATATATATATACACACACATATATATTCTAAGAAAGGACACTCACAGTATGTTATTTGACGTTTCGACAGCTCGGCTGTCGTCTTCAGAACTAGAATATATATGTGTGTGTATATATATATACATATATATATATATATACATATATATATACACACACATATATATTCTAGTTCTGAAGACGACAGCCGAGCTGTCGAAACGTCAAATAACATACTGTGAGTGTCCTTTCTTTGTGTCTCTATATTCTACAAATCTACATCCGTGTTTTTATATATTTGTGCGTCGCTGAAGAGCGTTCCATTTCGAAGATATGTATATATATATATATATATATATATATATATATATATATATATATATATATATATATATATATATATATATATATATATATATACATTCAAACACGAAATCCCGCCAAACGGCGAATAAATACTCATATATACAGAAACAGATATAAGGAAAAGGGATAGGAACACATATAAAGGACGAACATAATAAAGGTGGGGAAGGCGGAATCGAACGGATCACAAGAGTAAAAATATTTCCTCAACCGGGACTCGAACACCGGATCTTTCCACTTGCCGGGCGGATGCTCTTAACCACTTGAGCTATCGAGGATAGTCAATTTACCCTGAGATCCGTGGGTCTAATATGTCGCCAAGCGCCCCGATTCTTTCAGCCAAGAGATGGCGTCAGGGGGCTGTTTCACCCACCAAAGGAGAAATAGACAATACACAAGGAAAGGAAAGGACAGTGGGTTAGAATTCATACAACATCATACAGGAAAGGAACAGTGCGTTTCGTGGCACGCATAGCCAGAAGAAAGAGATGAGCCAAATTGGCCAAATACACATTCAAACACGAAATCCCGCCAAACGGCGAATAAATACTCATATATACAGAAACAGTTATAAGGAAAAGGGATAGGAACACATATAAAGGACGAACACAATGAGGTGGGGAAGGCGGAATCGAACGGATCACAAGAGTAAAAATATTTCCTCAACCGGGACTCGAACACCGGATCTTTCCACTTGCCGGGCGGATGCTCTTAACCACTTGAGCTATCGAGGATAGTCAATTTACCCTGAGATCCGTGGGTCTAATATGTCGCCAAGCGCCCCGATTCTTTCAGCCAAGAGATGGCGTCAGGGGGCAGTTTCACCCACCAAAGGAGAAATAGACAATACACAAGGAAAGGAAAGGACAGTGGGTTAGAATTCATACAACATCATACAGGAAAGGAACAGTGCGTTTCGTGGCACGCATAGCCAGAAGAAAGAGATGAGCCACATTGGCCAAATACACATTCAAACACGAAATCCCGCCAAACGGCGAATAAATACTCATATATACAGAAACAGATATAAGGAAAAGGGATAGGAACACATATAAAGGACGAACACAATGAGGTGGGGAAGGCGGAATCGAACGGATCACAAGAGTAAAAATATTTCCTCAACCGGGACTCGAACACCGGATCTTTCCACTTGCCGGGCGGATGCTCTTAACCACTTGAGCTATCGAGGATAGTCAATTTACCCTGAGATCCGTGGGTCTAATATGTCGCCAAGCGCCCCGATTCTTTCAGCCAAGAGATGGCGTCAGGGGGCTGTTTCACCCACCAAAGGAGAAATAGACAATACACAAGGAAAGGAAAGGACAGTGGGTTAGAATTCATACAACATCATACAGGAAAGGAACAGTGCGTTTCGTGGCACGCATAGCCAGAAGAAAGAGATGAGCCACATTGGCCAAATACACATTCAAACACGAAATCCCGCCAAACGGCGAATAAATACTCATATATACAGAAACAGATATAAGGAAAAGGGATAGGAACACATATAAAGGACGAACATAATAAAGGTGGGGAAGGCGGAATCGAACGGATCACAAGAGTAAAAATATTTCCTCAACCGGGACTCGAACACCGGATCTTTCCACTTGCCGGGCGGATGCTCTTAACCACTTGAGCTATCGAGGATAGTCAATTTACCCTGAGATCCGTGGGTTTAATATGTCGCCAAGCGCCCCGATTCTTTCAGCCAAGAGATGGCGTCAGGGGGCTGTTTCACCCACCAAAGGAGAAATAGACAATACACAAGGAAAGGAAAGGACAGTGGGTTAGAATTCATACAACATCATACAGGAAAGGAACAGTGCGTTTCGTGGCACGCATAGCCAGAAGAAAGAGATGAGCCACATTGGCCAAATACACATTCAAACACGAAATCCCGCCAAACGGCGAATAAATACTCATATATACAGAAACAGATATAAGGAAAAGGGATAGGAACACATATAAAGGACGAACACAATGAGGTGGGGAAGGCGGAATCGAACGGATCACAAGAGTAAAAATATTTCCTCAACCGGGACTCAATGGGGACTCAATGGGGACCAGATTGTGAACAAAATGAAAGTTTTCCATGCTATAATTCACAATTTTAAGCTACTAATTAAGTAAGTACATCCGGTCAGTCAATCTCATTGATTCCTCAATTTCCATAGAAGCTCGCATGATTCACGAATTTTGGACAATAGCGAATGCTTAGGCATGGCGGGAGAGGTGCACACCATTGAAGTGTACTTATGCCATTGGAAGTGGCTTTCGAAGTAACCGAAGTAGAAGAAGGGAGGATCTAAGAGTGTACTGAGCAACTAGAATTATGCAAACGGATATCCATCTTCTAAACTTATCTCCATCACACTTTTAGCATTAGCGCGGGCCAGAGATCTTGGCCGCACTTAATTTGGGGACTGTTTCCCGTGGCAACGCCTGCCATTTCCAATAGTTAGGCGTCAATTAGTTTAAAAAATCGTTGCTGACGATCAGAAAGAGTCACAATTATTGAATAGTCTCAGTGATTCTGAAAATTTAGTATTGCCCCCATCGTACTACGCTGGGGGGGATCATGTCAATGCTATAATAACAGAGATCAAGTGTAGAACAGACAGCTTTTTATTGATATACGATCACGTGATTGCGCACCGATTGGCTGATCAAACATTTCGTAAACGTTTTGATGTTTCTTTTTTCTGTCTCTTGTTTTTTTTCTTTAATTAATTTGCATGCATGTTGAAATTGTATTATTAACCCCATCGTGCTACGGTAGGTAAGATCATGTCGAACAAATTAGAGAGAGATCAAGTGTAGAGCAGACAGATTTAAGATGTCCTTTTTTTCCACGAACGATAAGGGTTGAGATAACATTGTCCGATCGCTGCGGGGTCATATTCGGGTTAAAATTAGTTTGATCGGTATCCAGCCCCTGCCACTCACCCTAGCGGTGGCTTGCAAGGTTCTAAGAGATGAAGTATAAAACAACGCTAGTGGTCACACTAGGACACCTAGATCATGTCACTAAAGAGAATAAAGTACATTTCTATTGACATCGCCCATTTCTGTATCATTAAAGCCAAGCGTCCTCTCTTCTCAGTACCTATATACGCACTTCACATTATGGGTCCGGCACTTTCAGTAAAAGACATTAAATTGCGAAGATACTTTGTCTAACTAATTCCTCAAAACAATGACTTACTTTTGCATGTTTCTTAGTAGCTATTACATTCACGATCGTCTTGTCTCGAGTCTTGACTCGATGGTTTGAGAGATGAAGGAAATATCTAAGGGTGAAGTGTACAACAGCCGCACGTGGAGGCCTCTCCGGGACACGGCCGAGCCCAAACCCTAGCACCCGCACGCACCAACGAGGAGGGGGCGGCAACCAAGCGCACCAAAGGAGAGAGAGGGAGAGAGAGAGGAAGGCACGTCCGTCCGAGAGAACCGGCGTCCATGATAACCTAGGGCCGTCAAGTCGTTTGTTGAGCGGGGCACTCAAGTGTTGAGTAGAGAAAGGGGGGGAGGAGGGTGATGAAGGGGTGAAGCGAACAGTGCAGAGCGAGAGAGGTTTGCGGGGGGGGGGGCAGAGGAGCTGGGTGAAAGGGGTTAATACTTGAGAAGGAGAGACGAGGGGCAGATTCGGAAGAGGAGTATTGCAAATACAGGAATACCAGGCGATCCAGGAATCCAGGCAAATGAGTTCCCGAATAGTCGGGTGGTGTGGATCGGCCGCGGCAATAAAAACTTCAAGAAAAGATCAAATAAAGAAATCCTCTCGATTTCACGTTTCCTTATGTGTAACTCTGACCTTGAGCCTTCACAGAATGCACCAATGATATGCGCGCGGTGAAAGATTACCGTAAATATCGTTCACTTGGATGGCACAAGGTATTTTCCTAAACGAAGCATTCATATTCCTACCCGTGCATTAAATCCCCATTCCCTCTGGGCACACTCGCGATTTGCCCTGGCACTCCCATTAATCACTCAATCACTCCCCTGGAAGTCCATATTCACTGCGCCTGGTCTTCACGTACACTGATTCATAAACATCCAACCTTACGCTTCTGTGCAAGAATGTCAGCAAAATTACATTTTAATCATAGGCCATTTTTGCTGCATTGGAAAAATAATGCTTTAGTCAGCTATCCTACATACCTCGCCTGCAAAAATCCTGGCTTAAAGAATGGGACTGCAATGGCCTAAAGCGCACACTACAGAGACAACTTGCAAGTTTTAAGAAAGACAGTAAACACTGAAGTATTGAGGATACGTGGAATCACTTCCTTGACATCACGCACTCAAAAGTCAACGTGTACATTCCCAGTAAATTTATAAAAGATAACACGGAAGTAGGGATGGCGGTACAACGCGGATGTTGGAAAGAAATTGCGGTGTCAAAGGTTATGTCACGCCAAGATGAAATATATTAGGGATGATATCTCTAAGGGCAAAAGGAATGAAATCACTCGTGATCATTAGAGAACTAGGGGGAATGCGAAGAAGGAATTTCGGAAAGTGTCAATCTCAAAACGAAAAGAATGGCGTAATATTTGAAAGAGAATGCGAAAGCATTTTGGTCGTACGTCTGAGAGGTTTAAAGAAATTAGTCAACTGTTAATTTAATCAAAAGTGATAAATGCGAAAGAGTAACCAGCGGTTTGAAAAAGACCTGCTAATTAAAATCTTTCTTTCAAAGCGTCTTCACCAATGTCTCATCGTATGTCTCCGATAGCTCACCACTTCGTGCCGGCCAACCGATGCCCAAAATTGCAGTCTCATACAATGGAATAGAACGTTTGCTGAAGTAAATTAAGCCTAATAAACTCCGGGTCAAATACCCGCTCGTATATTTAAGGAGGTAGTGTCAGAAATTTCTCCGTGTCTATAAATCATAGTTAAAGAATCGCTAGCAGATCACACGGTTCTCAGAGATTGGAAAACGGTTCATCTACATCTACATCAATACCCTGCGTGCCACCAAAAAGGTGTGTGGCAGGGGGTGCAGCACCAGGAGGAAAGGGTTAGGGATGAGGGGGTTAGGGTTTTTCAAATGGATGAGGAAAGGTGGAGGGAACCTACAAAAAATATATATAAATATTCTAGTAAAACCATGCGCAGTCGCTACCTTGTAGGTTAATACTTATTATGTCGAGCCGACTCCTGGGGGATTTCGATTACAAGCATTCTGGTCTCTTATTGTTTTTGGAAAAAAATGACCATCTAAACCTCTCAGTTTATCTCTCTAATCTTCTATTCGTGATCCCTCTGCCCGTAATACGTTGGGGTTCGTATTATGTTCTTGATGTCATCGGAAAAGGACCTATCTGTAAATGTTTTTAATAAGTTTAATCTATATTGTAAACGCCGCTGTGTAAGGGAATCCCAGCCTAAATTTTCTAGCAAAGTAGTTACGCTACTGCGTTGGTCATAACAGTTTTTGACAAATCCTCCGGTGAACTCAACCTAATTCCGAAATTAAATTTATCTCTTGAGGATCCCATATACTGGCAGCATACTCTAGGTGGGGCCCAGACCACGGCAAGAAAACATCGTTCCTTCACTTTTTCGTCACATTTACCCAGCACTCTTTTTACAAATCCCAATTTTTTATTACCGGTTAACGTAATACCAATACTTAAAAACGGAGACAAGAAGGAATCGATCAAATACAGACCTATTTCCCTCATATCCATTTCGTGCAAGGCTATGAACACACACGTAGCTGATAGTGCGATGGTTAGATAGTCAGTGATGAAAAATCAGCAATTTCGGAAAGGGAAAAATCTGCGAGTCACAACTTGCGCCTTTTTTTCACAATATCCTTGGTTCGCAAGAGAGCAATGTTCTAGTGGACGCGGATTTTTTAGACTTCTCGACAAAGTGCATAATATTAAAAGAATCACAAGGAACAATATCTATAGCATAGATAAAAACATACTGGGCTGGATCGAAGAGTAATTGAATGTTCGGCAACCAAGAAAAGTCATAGATGGTGTTAGCTCTGATGCAGTTGAAGTCACTTCGGATGTTCCCAAGGAAATTATTACCGGACTCCTTTTCTTTATTCTTTACGTTAACGACATTAACTCCGCAGTCACTAGTGGCATACGTTTATCTACCGTGATATCCGTGAACCTGAGGATAAAGAAGCTTCAGCAGATGACTCATTAACTATACAACGCTGGTGCGAAACTCGGCAATTAGAATTAAACTTAACAAAGTACGTTGTGATGAATTTTCAGGAAAAGAGCAATTCCCACCCAAACGCCGACAGCATCGGGAACACCGAAATGGAATGTGTCGACTCGATTGAATACCTAAGCGTTACCACTACCTACGACCTCTCCTGGGTGAATCACACACGGGGAACATGTCAACAAGCTAATATATGATTTTTGATTAGTTAGAAGATTACTATGTAAATGCGATGAATAGTTTAAAAAGAAATGCTATCTGTCGCTGGTTAGGCCTCATTTAGAATAATATGCTACTAGTAGCATATGGGATCCACACGAATTTGGATTGATTGCCGAATTGGATCGCGTGCAGCGAAGAGGAGCTAGGTTTGGAAAACTTTGTTGTGGTAAACTAAGTAGCGTGTCCAAAATAAACAGCTAGGCTGGGAATCACTTATTAGAGCGAGGGTTAAATTACAGATTGAAGCTCTTGTGTAAATTGTGTGAGTGAAAATGTGCCATTACTTCCATCGTACTACGGTAGGAGAGATCATGTCAATGAAATTCGAGAGATCAAGTGTAGAACAGCTATGTAAATAAGAAATCTCAGTATTGTTTAAATTCCTTCCGACATGCATGAGGCAGTTGCAGTCCGAATATCGTCCGGGAACGATGGCTTGTGGTCGTGTGTGTAGTCGTATGAATGCAATGTGCTCGTCCACAATGGATGGCAGGGCCTCTCTCTCTCTCACTCTTTGGTGAAAAGGACTTATCAGAACTTTTTTTTCAATCGATTCGGAGCTCTAAAGCATACTGCATAATATATAAATACGTGGAATGACTGGTGACCTACCACCCCCTGCCACACATCCACCCGCGGCTTGCGGGGTATTACGTAGATGTATCCTGTATAACCGACCAGCGTCCAGTCTCGAATAGTATGGAGAGAGCGGTCGTCCACCGCACGCTGATTCCAGCATTCGCCGAGACTATTGCGAGCATAGAGGGATAAAATCTGACAAAATTCAATGCGAGCGAACAAATGTTCTCAAGCGTGCGACTCAATTCGTCCACGAAACCAGTTGATAGCAGCGCAGGCGTTGCGATGAACATCTCCGCCATGGACGCTGTTTGTTCGCTGCACGGATAGAGGCGCAAAACTACTCGAGGATGATCCATAATTTCAAGCGCATGCAGTTGGCATGTAAAAGCTCCTCGCTGGAGCATGTAAATTGACTCTAAAGAATGATGGTGTGGTCTGGCTCCGGAAAATGACAATGGGGCAAGAAAAACATTCGGAGAATCGAGACGAGAAGGCGGAACGATAAAAAGAAATATCTAAAATCAAAGGGTAAAGAAGAATGAAAGGAGGAACCGGTGGAACGCAGGAAGGGAAAAGAAGGGAATCTATGCAGAAGCAAATGGACTCTTCTTTGGCATATCAACTCCCAACTTAAACTTTTTCGAAAATTAATTGAAAAGCACGAACGTACGCACAAATATCCACTTTATGTAAGACACGTGAATATAGAAAAGAAACATGTTGAGCGATAAGGAGCGCTATCGTAAGGCGGGAAACACCCCACGAGAAGGGAAAGAAACAAGTGAAAGAGGAAGGAATAGCCGAGCCAAGAAATTATGATGGATTTCCCAGGAGGAAATATGCTAATGGCGAAAGGTTCGGTCGTTTAATTGGCAGAGATAAAAGAACTGAAGGCCAGTAATCGTTTAATGATTACCTGTAGTCGGCCCTCTTAATCTAAGCGTTATTTTGACCGCTAAAAATGCACAAATAAGCATGAGTATTACGCTTCGATGATCAAAGGACGAAGAAATGAGCATTTTTAAGGAAGAAACGCGGAGAAACTTATAGACGCAAACCCACTCTTCACCCCAATTCTCTAGAAACTTCTAAGCAAGCTAAATACTGATGTGAGGCGAGCATTTAAATGCTTTAAAATGCATTGATGGAGTTAATTAACCATCCGTACTAAAATAAATAAAGGAAAAAATTAATCAAATGGATCCCATGACTTTTGACTGTAATTAAACAAGAATTGAAGGAGCCGAAGGGTGTGAATTCTCACCGATCCCACCGGGTGCAAGCGGATGACGTATTTTTGCTCCGATTATTATCTTTACAACACGTATTAATTTAAGAAGAATGAAATAAGCGAATGCTGTAAAATAGAGGATTCACGGCCGAGCGTTGTCTGTGGCTATGACACAGTTTGTGTCGCAAATATATTAAAGACTTTTCAATTTTCCCGCAACGTTTTGAAAAACCGACTTACTTTGCTACTCATCAAAGCGGACAATTAATCGACCGAACCGAAATCCCCATCTTCCGATTGCTTTTCAGGCAAAGCATCTCCCGTGCCCCACGATGCTTCCACGAATTACGCGAGGGTCAAATGATCCATTACATCGCCGACATTTCCAGCAGACAGGGATATATATCGCTGATCGGTGGAGTGACGCGTGACTCCTGCGAGATAGGGGTGGATCGAGCCGATCCCAACGCGACCTTTTCAAAGGGACCTCCATGCCCCCATATTCCAATCCCCGTTCCGCGCCAGCGGCGTGATCACGGCCCGCAGTCGAGGCGACGCGGATCATCCCCGCAAATGGAAAAACGGGGCAGGCCGTGGACGGGAAGGGAAGGGGGGTAATGAATTTTTGAGAGCCACGCGACACATCCACCCCAGCACTATCCAGCCAAAGGAAACCGTCCTCTCGTTTCGAGTCTCGCTCGACACTCCCAGTCGAAAGAGCCAGAGTTCGAAGCTGCCCTGCGCGGAGACGATGCGCACAAGTCAATCAACAAGAGGAATGCGAGGAGAAATTTAGACAGTTTTATGGCAATTTTATGAATGTCAATTGTATTGTATTGTATGACAATTTTATATCGATATTCTCTCATAAAAATTGTTTCGTACTATTATAATTTTGATGCAGCGTTAAGGAATAAATTTCACGAAATATGTTTATGTATTTTTATCGCCCTACGACGTTTCGCTTGCGTATTTAAAACGGTCAGGAAATTACAAATATATTTCTTTCTAAGTTATAATGGAATTATCCATTTAAAATTAGCCATCCACTCGTATCCCCGCTTACTGGCATGCAATTAACACTGTTTCCTGTTGGATGGCAGGATGACGAAAAAAACGGATGACAGGAAATAATTCCGGGAAAGTGGCTCCACTTCATCGTCGGCACTCCGCATCTCTCCCGTCTCCTCCACGCATCGCACGCGTCTTGATGCCCGCTCTCTTCGATCGCAGTCAACATCCGCTACTTCTATAGCTCTCCAGCATCTTTCTTGCAATTTAGCACCACTTAAAATATGAATACATCGTAGTGAATCAAATGTCTACTGACAGATTCAAGACTTCTGATGGCCAGAAAGTTAAAGAAAAACTAAAGTGGGTCAGATAAGAATAATCAGATTAAATAGCTAGAAAGCAACAGGCAGAATACCGTAATACGTCCCTTACTGCAGGGAATTTCCTATGTGCCCAGATGTTCATAAGTTCGTGTAACGTAAGCTAAATTGCAGATTTGGGTGTCATGCTGCGGAACTGTTCCATTATCACAGAAACGAAAAACTCTTTCAATTTTCCACTTAATAAAGATTTATTTTCGACTAATTTCGATGTAATACTTCATTTTCAAGTTGTCAATATGCCATTTTAAAATGATATTGCGCTTAGAAACAAGCCGAAAATAAACCTTCATTAAGTCCAAAATTGCAAGAGTTTTTGTCTCTGTTTTTAAGTACGTTTGCCTAAAAAATAACCATTACAACGCAACAACTGCAGAGTGTAAAAATGATTCACCTTGACCGGGATATGAATAGGATTGGCAATGGGATACGATATAGGATGGGCGAATGATTTTTACACTCTTAAAATTTTGCATTGAAATGCATATTAGCGAATGACTCCGTCGGAAATTTACTCTCGCGGAATCTCCTGCAGTTTCTTGTGATTTAAGAAATAGAAATAAAAACCCTTCTTCATGTCGTAAGTGATGCCAGCTGTAAAAAATTCATTTTTTATGCCACGAATAATGGTTTGGCGCGTAAACGTTAGATTCCATCGAAGCCGCTCCACTCCAGGAAATGAGTCGCGTACGAAGAAAACATGACATGTTCACCCCATCGCCGCCACCTGGTCACAGTTGAGGTCGGGAATCCTTTGAACTAATTTTAAGTTCAATGCGATCTTTCCAGAAAACCATTAGGCGCAGGTCAGGCGTCGCAAATGGCGATTACTTAGTATTCCCTTGCATTTTTTTCCGACGCCTCTCCTCGACCGAGCGAGGTTAAATAAACCGTGAGCCTTGATTTTTGCCTTGGGAATGAACGTGCATTCATTCATGCATCTGATCGCTACATTTATTCTATGTCCAAGTTGTTCCGCAGTACAATCGTGAACCATTGTGACAAGGTGTGGATCACATGCACACGCATTCGTTTATACATCAAAGAAGACACTTACGTAATACAATATTTCGGCGGTAGTAGTGAGCGTGTTTGGTCGAAATTGGGTCAAAACCAGGAATATTAAAATAAAACACAAGAAAAGTATTATGGATTAGAATTGCCTGAATGGTTCCAATTTTGAGATTGAAATACTATAGAGAATTTGTACTGATGTTTGAGCTTACTTTTAATTTCAAATAATTTATTTACATCGTCAATCCATTGAGTACATATTTCTAATGTTGTTGGCTACGATTCATGGAGTGATGATTGCTGGGTATAAATTTCAGTGTTTTTAAGACCCGTACTGCGTTAACTACGATCGAAATAATTTCTAAATACCAGGGTGCAGCAATCCCACTCTCAACTACTGACTGGTGGGCCTGGGTTCGGTCCCGTGTGACGCCGCAGGGCATCCTCAGCTTTTATCCATCAATAGGATAATTTTTCGCAACCGTCAGGGTGTGTGGAAGGGTTGGTTACGACTTGAACACGCTAAAGTAGTTTCTTTGGAAATTGCCTTTCTTTATTTTTGGCTATAAATTTAGCACATACGCGGAGTGCAAACACGGTGATTTCACATGGGGTGGTGGAAGTGGGTGGAGTTGGAGTAAAAGGAAAGGGATGAAAGGATGAAGAGGGGAGAGAATAGGGCACCGGGATGAGCTTCGGTAACATTTGAACAAAAAAACCAACGTCTCAATGCCTAATATTTTGCACTCCATATATTCGCAATTCTTAGTGGGTTACCGATGCATTACGGGTTGGGAGTTCGGTTTCAGACTGGAGGGCACTGGATGTAATGGTCAAGTGATGGCGATGGACAGTTCCACCAAAATATCAAAGTGGGGGAGGTACACGTATTACCAGAACCTCCTGAGGAGATACATTGTTGAAACTGAACTGATTACCCAGTTACCGTAAATCCTATGCATTTTATATTCCATAATAAATAATTAAATAACTCTAATAACATCAATAAAAACCTCCGAGATGAACAGCAATGGAGATGTAGATTGGGAGGGAAGATCTCGAGCCCACACCTATTTTAATCGACGCACAACTAAAACTGGACCCGGGTACGATTGAAAATGAACAACAAGGAAACCGACGTTTTCCCTGCATTTAAAATTATTTTATTCATAAATATTCGCAGAGAAAACAAAAAAGAGGGACCCAAAATTGCTGTTCACAAATAAACGTTCAGCGCCGAACCGGTTTGGATTTTTTCACCTAATGTATTTTTCACGGTTCCCGACCAACATGGATTCCATTCAGGGCAATATTTTTGAGTTGGGGAGCAAAAGGAAGATTCGGCTACTTATTAATATCCTCTCTAACATTTATGTACACAGGAAAAATTAGAAAAAGGTTACGTATCGGAAGCGATATATACTAACAAAGAAATCTCAGATTCCTTAAGTAAGAAAATAAAAAAATAATGGCCTCTTGGACCGAAAAAAATTCTTTGAGGACATTTGAATATTCCTGGCAAGGAAAAGGATTGCCTAGGATGACATTTTTAAACGGTAATCCGCCGTCCTCAAAAAATAACATGCGTTAAAGAAGAAGAATGGAGTTCTTCTCCGATCCGTCCCATCCCCAAGAAGCAGGAACATGCCCATACACCCAGAATGGCTTATGCCCTCCAGCCAAGATCAACAGATAGATGATATTTTCCTGCCATAAACATATATATATATATATATATATATATATATATATATATATATATATATATATATATATATATGGCAGGTAACCTACCGGTTAAGGTAGATTACCTGCCGTAGGAATTCTCCCAACCAAATATATATTATTATCAAGGGATCTACCGATTAAGGAAGGTTTTTGGATGGACACAGCTAATAAATAAATATTTTGTGTTTCCTAAAAGAATACAAAATGCAGTATCCTATTCTACAACAGGTCCCTCTTCATCTCTGAGTTCTTCCTTCCTCCCTTAATCCCGTCCAACACCCCTATCTTATTCCTGCCCCTTCCTCGTTTGCCTCACATTCTCACCTCTATTATAGTCTTCAACATCCCACTGCCGGTCAATACGGCCCTCATCCATTTTTCCTGCCTCCATAGGATTTCTCCTAACAAACCCCTCTCTTCGCCCACCATACCAAGTACTTCCTCGTTTGTTTTCTTCTCTGTCCATTTCACCTCCATTCTTCTCCAAACCCACATTCCAAAAGCCTCCAATCTACGTCTATCCTCTTGCTTCAATGACCACGTTTCCGCGCCGTATATAGCTACGCTCCATATCAAAGTTTTTACTAGTCTTTTCTTAACATCCTTACTCAACGTCCCCGTCATTAACTCCCTCCTCCTCGTGAAAGCCTCTTTGCCTAGTGCAATTCTTCTCCTTACGTCCCTACTACTTTGACCGTGTTGGTCCAAAACACTACCGAGAAACGTAAACTGTTCTACCTGCTCTAGCTTTTGCCCTCTTACTTTAATGTTAAGATTAGCCTTTTTCTTTCTAGAAAATCGCATAACCTTTGTTTTATTAATGTTGATTCTCATCCTATACCTGTCGCACTGAATTTCCAATTCACTCAGCAATGCTTGCAGCCCCTTGGCTGACTGACAAACTTTAGCTTGATCATCAGCAAACCTAACTGATTTTACGAATCCCCCGCCCACTTTCATTCCTACCTCGAGTTCTTCCCATGCTTCTTTGATCATTTCCTCTGCATACAGGTTGAACAGCAACGGTGACAATGGGCAACCCTGCCTTACACCCCTTCCTAACACTGCCCATCCTGACTCCCCGTTTCCCACCCGCACCTGAGCAGTGTGAGACATGTACAGGTTGCGGATTAGCCTCCTTTCCCTCCAATCTATTCCTATTTTCTGCAATATACTCATTAGTGTTTCCCAATTCACTCTATCAAACGCTTTTTCGAAATCAACGAAACAGGCAAATACCTCCTGGTTGTGTTCTATATTCCTCTCGATTAATAATCTCATTACTGCAATGGCATCACGCGTACCTCTCCCCTTCCTAAACCCAAACTGATCATCCCCTAAGTAATCATTTGCCCTACTCTCTATCCGTTTGTTTATGATCCTGAGAACAACTTTAGTTGCGTGGGATATCAAACTAATTGTCCTATAGTCCTCACATGACGTGGCCTTTACCTTTTTCGGAATCGGAACTAAAACTGCTCTCACAAAGTCTTCCGGCCAGATTCCCTCCTCATAAATGCTACGGATTAGCCCATATAGCCTCTTCCTCCCACATTTTCCTAAGCATTTTAAAAGTTCCACGGGAATGTTATCTACCCCCACGGCCTTATTTAGTTTCATCTCCCTTAATGCCCTTTCTATCTCATTGTCTAGTATGCCTGGACCTAAGCTGTCTTCCTCTACGTCATTTTCTTTTTCAATGTCTAACTATGTTGGTCTGAGTTCTTTACTATACAGTTCTTCTATATACTTCTTCCATCTCTCTTGGATCTTTCCTGCGTCAACTATTACCTTACCCGCCTTATCTCTAACTGTTAGCATAGCTCTTCCTTTCTTACTTCCCGATAACGATTTAACTTTGCTGTACAGCGCACCGATTTCGCCCTTCCTCTGGAGACTTTCCATATCCTCGCACTGCGTCTTCCACCATGCGTCTTTTGCCTTATTTGTTGTCCGCCTCAATTTATTGTTCAATTCTTTGTACTTCATTTTGCCTAATTCTGTATTTATATTCTTCCATTTTCGCCGCTCATCCATCTTTGTAATCATCTCATCCGTGATCCATGGTTTCCTAGTCCTTTTAGCGTTAACGGTTCCAATAGTGTCTTTTGCGGCTTTAGACAACCCTTTTTTGATCATTTCCCATTTTTCTTCGATAGTAATAAGCCCTTTACCATCCTCCATTATTTTCTCTACCGCCTGTTTGTATTCCTTCCTTTTCAACCCATTTAATGCTTCTACATTCCATTTTCTAACTCGCCGCCCCTGCCTTATCTTTTTGAAACGTACGCTACATTTCATAACAACTAAATTGTGGTCTGAGTCCGCATCCGCTCCCGGAAAGCTGTGGGAATTTATCACACTATTCCTAAACCTGTGTCTAACCAGGATATAATCTAGCTGATATCTTCCTGAGTCACCTGGCATTTTCCATGTATACCTGCGTCTTTTGTGGTGTCTAAACCAAGTGTTGGTGATGACTAACCCCTGTCTCCTGCAGAACTCAACTGCTTTCTCCCCGCGGTCATTCCTCGTGCCTAAACCGTAGTCACCCACCTCATCACCATCTCTTCCTTCGCCTACCGTCGCATTCATGTCCCCCATCACTATCAAATGTTTCCCTGCTGGAACACACGCGATCATGTCCTCTAAGTGATCGTATATCTTATCGACCTCTTCTTCCTTATGGTTGCTCGGTGGCATGTATACCTGAATAATAACTAAGTTCGTCGGTTCTGCTTTTATCTCCACTAGTAGTATTCTATCCGTTACCTGCTCTATGTTGACTACGCTTCTTCCTACCTCTTCATTTAATACTATGGCAACCCCTCGTTGGCTCTCGTCCCCACCGCTGTATATTATTCTATACTTATCACTCCAGTAATCCCCGCTATCTTTCCATCTCACCTCGCATAGACCTAAAATATCTATATTTCCCCTTTCCATCTCTCGCTTAACATTCTCCAATTTCCCTGTCCTCATCATTGTCCTAACATTCCACGTTCCTATTCTAACTAATTTGGTCTTCTTCTCCTGCGTCTTCTGTCCTGCTGCTGCTGGTTTTCCCTTGCAAGGGTTTCGTGGGATGACGACCGCGGAAGATTTGCCTCCCCCGCTGCCGGGCACGACACACGGCCGATTGGGCCGAGCCCCGTGGTTGCCAGGACTCAAAATATCTCTATTGTCCATCATATTTTTCTAGGGTATGATAATTGAGGTGGTTTCCCGTTGCCTTCCTCAATAGTGTTTTTAACGTGACACCATCACTTACTGGCCGCCCCACTGGGGTCAGACGCCATTGCAGCCGCCTCACTGAGGAACAGACGCTGCGTGGACTACCTTTCGTCTGGCTCCTAACCTTCGACCTATCTGGCATGGGTGACCCTACCAGGAGCAATAATTATTACTCCCGCCAGTACAGCTCTAGGGGTCATCGGAACGCACAAGCCCTTCCACCACGTCAAGGTTGTAGTCCGGGGAGGGATATATATACATATATATATATATATATATATATATATATATATATATATATATATATATATATATATATATAATGGGCTGACACAACATAACACAAATAGAAAAGAATAGACACATATAAAAGAACACTTACACGGTAAATTGTTCGAGCTTTCGACCCTCTCAGGGGCCTTCTTCAAGAGAGACTCTTGTAAGTGTTCTTTTATATGTGTCTATTCTTTTCTATTTGTGTTATGTTGTGTCAGCCCATTATTGTGCCGCTCGTATGAGTTTTTCCGGACAATTGTTATATATATATATATATATATATATATATATATATATATATATATATATATATATATATATATATATATATATATATATATATATATATTAGTTTTTAGGTCGTGCAAGCTGTCTTTCTCAAGGGAGAGGAAGAACTGAGCAGGAGAAAGGGTTGGAAAAGCTGGATGGAGGAGGAAGGTGTGGAAAGTTTAAGGGGAATATTAACACACCCCTAAATATTATATTCAATAACCACCAGGCCTCATGTAAGAATTCTTCCCTGATTCGAGTGCTCCCAATCCCCGAACAATCCATAGAGCACAGTACTACCTTTATTAAATGCTATTGTGTATCCATTTCAGCATCCCTCCCACCCTCTGACCCTCCAGTCAAACTCAAGACAATAGAGCAGGCGGTTATGTGGCTCCTGGATTCTTCGAATTTTGCAGGATTTTATATTAGACATTATTTACCCCGATCTTCACGTAATATTTATTCTTCCTTCACTCCAAGTATCTTCCATTTTATTCCCAAACTTCTAAAAATACCCCTCACACCTCTTCCCCAGGGACATAACCCCCTTAAATCCAAGGTTTCCTGCCCCTTCTTTTTCTCAGTTCTGTTATTCTCCTCCTTGAGAAAGGTGGCTTGGACCCCTGAAAATTCGAAAATTAGTAAGTTTCTTTTCATTGTGTTCCTGAATTTTTTTCTCTGTCCATCTTTATATGCATACAGGGTTGCACCCAAAGGTGGTAGGACTGAATTTCTCTGGCGCAAACGGAGCAGTGGAGGGGGGTCCGCCTGGCAGGGTAAGGTGGAGGGGGCTCTTAGTAACAGACCGACACCAGCCTCAGTCGACTGCGGGCTGTCGTTGAGTGAGGACATCGTCTTTAGTGAAGCAAATTTTTTGGCCGCGTCGAAAAACAAAATGAATCTGAATTTAGAGCAACGTTATTCCGTGAAGTTTTGAGCGAAACTCGGGAGGACGGCCACTGAAACTCTCGATATGATCAAGCAGGCTTATGGGGACACTGCCTTAAGCCATTCCACAGTATTTGAGTGGAACAAGTTGTTTAAAGAGGGTAGGGAGCTCGTTGAAGACGGCCATCGCTCCGGACGGCCGTCGACGGCAAGAACCGACACGAATGTGGACAGAGTGAGGACACTGCTGAACACAGACCGACGCTCAATCAGTGAATAAATTGCAGACCAGTTGGTTCTGTCTACATTCAACGTCCAACGCATTATTTCACAGGATTTGGCCATGCGCAAGGTGTGCGCCACGATGGTGCCGAAAATTCTGAGTGTCGACCAACAGGCAACGCGTGTGCGCATTTCCGAAGAAGTGTTAGCCAATTTGCACCGAGATGAAAATTGTTAGGACAATGTGATGAAACATGGGTTTTTCAATATGACCCCGAAACGAATAGACAATCTGCGGAATGCACACTTCCGCGTCCCTACGTCCAAAAAAGGTTCGCATGAGCAAATCAAAAATCAAAACGATGTTAATTGTGTTTTTCGACTGTCATGGAGTGGTTCACAAGGAGTTTGTCCAACCAGGGGAGACTGTGATTGCGAACTTATACGTGCAGGTGCTCACCCGCCTCCGAGAACGCGTGGAAAGAGTCCGACCAGCCATCGCAAACTGCTGGGTGCTTCATCATGACAACGCGCCGTGCCATGGCGCGCTCGTCGTCAGACAGCTCCTGGCAAAATACGGCGTTGCCACGTTGCCGCACCCGCCCTATTCTCCCGATCTGGCACCACCAGACTTCTTCTTTTCCCCCTGATGAAAAGACAGCTCAAGGGACGACGTTTCGACTCGATTAAGGCCGTTCAAGAGGCTTCGACGAGGGTCATCAACGGCATCCCCAAAGAAAATTTCCAGCGGGCGTACGGGGAATGGAAGCAACGTTATACTAAGTGTGTAGCAGCTCAAGGAGCATACTTTGAAGATTATTAAGTCGATGTAAGTATATCGTCAATAAAATTCTTGTAAAAAAATCAGTCCTACCACTCTTGGGTGCGACCCTTATGTATGTGGGTGAGTGTGTGTATATATATATATATACATTCAAACACGAAATCCCGCCAAACGGCGAATAAATACTCATATATATAGAAACAGATATAAGGAAAAGGGATAGGAACACACATAAAGGACGAACACAATAAAGGTGGGGAAGGGTCAAGGAAATTTTTTTACTCTTGTGATCCGTTCGATTCCGCCTTCCCCACCTTTATTCTGTTCGTCCTTTATATGTGTTCCTATCCCTTTTCCTTATATCTGTTTCTATATGTATGAGTATATATATATATATATATACATATATATTTATTTATTTATTTATTATTATAAGTTAATCTACCGGTTAAGGTAGGTTATTGGATGGACATAATTACTAATTAAATTGTGACCCCTGGCAAAACACAACATCCTTCTTTACAGCAGGTCCCCCTTCAGCTCTGAGTACTTTCTTCTTCCCTTCATCCCGTCCAACATCCCTATCCTATTCCTTCCCTTCCTTTTCCGCGTAGCGTCTGTTCCTCAGTGAGGCGGCTGCAATGGCGTCTGACCCCATTGGGGCGGCCAGTAAGTGATGGTGTCACGTTAAAAACACTACTGAGGAAGGCAACGGGAAACCACCTCAATTATCATTCCCAAGATTAACATGATGGAAAAAACAGTGTGTGAAATTCACTCATCAAGGTAGCAGGGCCAGTTCCTTTCCCTGTGCCGGTTATGGCTTCCCAGGAATATCTGATGATCGATGAAAAATCACAATGCTTGGGTGAAGCTGCAGGGGTCCATTGACTTGCCCGTGAATGGAACCCTGGACCCTAACGTCAGTAGTCCAACGCTCTACCCCTAGACTACCGCGACCCACATATATATATATATATATATATATATATATATATATATATATATATATATATATATGCTTTCGTAGACGTAACACGGAAGTGCTGAATAGTACAATACACAGTAACACACAATATAGAAACACAAAAAAAAAAGAAGAACACTCACACGTTATTTCTTGATATTTCGACGGAAACAATCCGTCTTCCTCTGAAGATATAGAACTTCTATATCTTCAGAGGAAGACGGATTGTATATATATGTGCATATATAAACCGCATATTGTATGTATATTGGATATTTATATATATGTGCATATATAAACCGCTCGCACATCCATGCTTCAAAGGCAAAACCAGGCGATTGAAAATGATCGCACGCACGAGGAGCGGTAGGGCATCGGGAAATTATGACACGACCAGTAGTGGAGGGCCTGCCATAAGTGTGAGAAAAACTGAAGGAGAAACTTTTTTAATGAAAATTGTTGTCGTTAAATTTTTTTAAATATTCCCTTCAAACGGTTGGCCCACGCTTTTAAATATAGGGTTTGCAGTCTCAGGTAAGGGAGGAGGCGAAAGTAAGGCGGATTCCAGTTGATAGATGGCGCGGAGGGGCTCACTCGTTGGGCGCAACCTGGGGCCAGGGAGGATAAGGAGGAGAGGCTGCGGGTAATTAAGATAGGGGTTTAAAAACTGGTACGGGTGGCGAGCGGGTCTGCCCGGGGAGGATGCCAGGATACACATGCCATTTAAAGGGTTTGGTGGCGGAGGGGGAAGAGCAAGGAGGAAAAGGTAATGTGAAATTCGCGGGCGGGAGCGAAAGAAGAAGGGGAGGCAATTGGCGAAGGTGGGAATATGACGAAGTAAAGAGGTAATGTGATATTCGTTGACTCGACTTTGTGATTATCCGGTAAATCAAACATAAGGATATCAGCAAAAACATCTTCTCAACTAGGGGCCTTTCGGGAATGACAAAAGTATCTAACATCCAACGGATCCAACGCTTCCTTCGGTCAAAAAAACCCCACTTCAGAACAACTGAAATTTATTTTGTTTCTGTGCACAAAACGGTTTCACCCCTTCTTATAAGAGAAGGGTCAGGTGGGAATTATCATTCCTAGATCCAGTTTTTCCCATGCCTCTTTAATCATATCCTCTGCATACAGGTTGAACAGCAACGGTGATAACGGGTGACCCAGCGTTACACCTATTCCTAATACTGCCTATCTGGATTCCCCGTTCCCCATTTGAACCTGAGCGGTCTGAGACATGTCAGGTCGCGGATTAGCCTCCTTTCCCTTCAATCTATTCTTATTTTCTGCAGAATACTCATTAGTTTTTCCCAATTCAATCTATCAAACGCTTTTTCGAAATCTACGAAACAGGCAAGTACCTCCTGGTTGTGTTCTATATTCCTCTCGATTAATAATCTCATTACTGCAATGGCATCACGCGTACCTCTCCCCTTCTTAAACCCAAACTGATAATCCCCTAAGTAATCATTTGCCCTACTCTCTATCCTTTTGTGTATGATCCTGAGAACCACCTTAGCTGCGTGGTATATAATACTTATTGTCCTATGGTCCTAACATGATGCAGCCTTTGCCTTTTTCGGAATAGGAACTAAAACTGATCTCACAAAGTCTTCCGGCCAGATTCCCTCCTCATAGGTACTACGAAACAGACCATATATAGCCTCCTCCTCCCACATTTACCTAAACATTTCTGCAGTTCCGCAGGAATGGTATCTACCCCCACGGTCTTATTTAGTTTCATCTCCCTTAATGCCCTTTCTATCACCTCGTCGAGTTTGCTTGGACCTAAGCTATCTTCGTCTACGTCATGTTTCTTTTCTATGTCTAACTTTGTTGGTCGAAGTTCTTTACTATAAGTTCATCTATATATTACTTCCAACTCTCAGGGATCTTTCCTGTGTCAACTATTATCATAACCGCCTCACCTCTAACTGTTGGCATAGGTCACCCTTTTTTAGTTACCCGATAAAGGTTTTGTGCGTTTCGATGACGCCCTAGAGCTGTGCTGGCGGGAGTAATAATAATTGCTCCAGGTTGAGTCACCCATGCCAGATAGGTCGACTGTTAGGAGCCAGACCAACGGTAGTCCACGCAGCGTCTGTTCCTCAGTGACGGGTGTGCAATAACGTCTGCCCCCAGAGGGGCGGCCAGAAAGATGTGGTGTCACGTTCAACACACTATTGAAGAAGGCAACGGGAAAACACCTCAGTTATCATTCCCAAGATAAATATCATGGTTGCTACGGAGATTTACTGTCCTGGGAACTACGGGGCTCGGCCCAATCGGCCGCGTGTCGTGCCTGGCAGAGGGGGAGGCAAGACTTCCATGGTCGTCATCCAACGGAATCCCACATCACATGAAGAGGGAAAAAAAGATATTTTAGGTCAATGCGAGGTGAGATGGAAGGAGAGCGACATTACTGGAGTGATAATTATAGAATAATATATAGCGGCGGGGACAAGAACCAAAGAGGGGTAACCATAGTATTAAATAAAGAGTTAGGAAGGAGTGTAGTCAACATAGAACAGGTAACGGATAGAATATTACTAGTAGACATATAAGCAGAACTGACGAATTTGGTTATTATTCATGAATACATGCCACCGAGCAACCGTACGGAGGAAGAGTTCGATAGGACAAACGATCAATTAGAGGACATAATTGGGAGTGCTCCTGCAGAGAAACATTTGATAGTGATGGGGGATTGGAATGCGACGGTAGGCGATGGTGATGAGGTGGGGGACTACGGTTTAGGCACGAGGAATGACCGCGGGGAGGAAGCAGTTGAGTTCAGCAGGAGACAGGAGTTAGTCATCACCAACACTTGGTTTAGACACCACAAAAGACGCAAGTATACATGAAAAATGCCAGGTTACTTAGAGGTATCATGAAAGAGTTGTCTAAAACCGCAAATGGCACTATTGGAGCCGTTATCGCGAAAAGTACTAAGATCATCGATGAGATGATTACAAAGATGGATGAGAGGAGAAAATGGAAGAATGTAACTACAGAGTTAGGCAAAATGAAGTACAAAGAGTTAAGCAATAAATTGAGGCGGGCAACAAATAAAGCAAAAGAAGCATGGTGGAAGACGCAGTGCGAGGATATGGAAAGTCTGCAGAGGATGGGTGAAATCGGTGCGCTGTACAGCAAAGTAAAATCTTTATCGGGAAGTAAGAAAGGGAGATCAACGATAGCATTTAGAGATAAGGCGGGTAAGGTAATAGTTGACACAGGAAAGATCCCTGAGAGTTGGAAGTAATATATAGATGAACTTATAGTAAAGAACTTCGACCAACAAAGTTAGACATAGAAAAGAAACATGACGTAGACGAAGATAGCTTAGGTCCAAGCAAACTCGACGAGGTGATAGAAAGGGCATTAAGGGAGATGAAACTAAATAAGACCGTGGGGGTAGATACCATTCCTGCGGAACTGCAGAAATGTTTAGGAAAATGTGGGAGGAGGAGGCTATATATGGTCTGTTTCGTAGTACCTATGAGGAGGGAATCTGGCCGGAAGACTTTGTGAGATCAGTTTTAGTTCCTATTCCGAAAAAGGCAAAGGCTGCATCATGCGAGGACTACAGGACGATAAGTTTGATATCCCACGCAGCTAAAGTTGTACTCAGGATCATAAACAAAAGGATAGAGAGTAGGGCAAATGATTACTCAGGGGATGATCAGTTTGGGTTTAGGAAGGGGAGAGGTACGCGCGATGCCATTACAGTAATGAAATCACTATTCAAGAGGAATATAGAACACAACCAGGAGGTATTTGCCTGTTTCGTAGATTTCGAAAAAGCGTTTGATAGAGTGAATTGGGAAAAACTAATGTGTATTCTACAGAAAGCAGGAATAGATTGAATGGAGAAGATGCTAATCCGCAACCTGTACATGTCTCAGACTGCTCAGGGACGAGTGGGTAACGGGGACCCGGATGGGCAGTGCTAGGAAGAGGTGTAAGGCAGGGTTGCCCATTATCACCGTTGCTGTTCAACCTGTATGCAGAGGAAATGATTAAAGTGGCATGGAGAGAACTGGAAGTAGGAATGAGATTGGCCGGGGAATTCATAAAATCGGATACGTTCGCTGATGACCAAGCTTTAGTTTCTCAGTCAGCCAAGGGGTTACAAGCATTGCCGAGTGATTTGGAAATTCAGTGCGACAGGTATGGCATGAGAATCAATATTAAGAAAACAAAGGTTATGCGATTTTCTAGAAAGAAAAATACTAAGCTATACATTGAAATAGGACGGCAAAAACTAGAGCAGTTAGAATAGTTTACGTATATCGGGAGTGTTTTGGACCAACACGGTCAAAGTAGTAGGGACGTAAGGAGAAGAATTGCGCCAGGCAAAGAGGCTTTCACAAGGAGGAGGGAGTTGATGACAGGGACGTTGAGTTAGGATATTAAGAAAAAACTCGTAAAACTTTGATATGGAGCGTAGCTATGTGCGGCGCGGAAACGTGCACATTGAAGCAGGAGGATAGACGTAGATTGGAGGCTTTTGAAATATGGGTGTGGAGGGGAATGGAATAGGTGAAATTGACAGAGAGGAAAACAAATGAGGAAGTACTTGGTATCGTGGGCGAAGAGATGGGTTTGTTAGGAGAAATCCAAAGGAGGCAGGAAAATTGGATGAAGGGCTATTGACCAGCTGTGGGATGTTGAAGACTGTGATAGAGAGTAGAATTTTGGGCAAAAGAGGAATGGGAAGGAACAGGATATGGATGTTGGACGGGATGAAGGGAGGAAGAAAGTACTCAGAGATGAAGAGGGGTCTTATGTAGAGTAGGATACTGGATTTTTTGATTTACAAAATATTTATTTTGGTAGCCATATCCATCCAAAAACATACCTTAATCGGTAGATTACCTAATAATAATATACGATATTCGTATATTCGTATATTCGTAATGTAGAATATGTTATATACATATATACAGGTATACTACTCGTATATACGAGGGTCATCCGGAAAGTAGTACCCGTTCGTGCCGCATGAAGTGCTGACGACGCGAGTAGCCGCTGGACGAGGTCAGATAGCTTCAGTGGCTTGTCTGCCTTCTCTGAGCCAAGTTGCGTGACGCTAGCATTGCCTGTGTTGTTTCTGTGATTGTTTACAATGTTTAAAAAAATTGAGAACGCCGCCAGTTGTGAAGTGAGGGCAGTGATTAAATTCCTCAATGCAAGAAACGTTCGCCCATGTGATATTCATCGCCAATTAAAGGAGGTGTATGGAGACAATGTAATGGACGAGTCGTCTGTTCGGCGGTGGTGTCGCAACTTCAACATGGGGAGGGGGAACACACACGACGATGAGCGTTCGGAGAGACCGTCTGTCATTACAGACCAACTGGTGAGCTCAGTTGACGAATTCGTGAGGAACGATCGGCGCGTCACAATTGATGACATCTGTGAGCATTTTCCCAATGTTTCTCGAACAATTGTTCATGAAATTGTTAAACACCATCTGCATTATGCAAAAATTTGTGCAAGATGGGTCCCTCGCGTATCTCAATGAGCTGGCGGCGAAGGACTATGCAGCAGGAATACAGAAACTTTTCACACGTTATGACAAATGCCTTAATTTGCTTGGAGATTATGTTGAGAAGTAGTTTAAAGTATCCTCTTTCAAATAAAATTTTTTATGTTTGTTAATATTTACTTTTGTGTCTTTATTTCACGAACGGGTACTACTTTCCGGATGACCCTCGTATATACAGGTAAGATCTGTAAGATGGACAGGATGGTAAATATCATCAATATCAGCAGCATGATTTCAATCCTAACATTAGCTTACTCCATTCTTCCCTACACATTTAGAGTCAACTCCGTCACCCAATCTTTTCTTAAATGTTTCCTTCAATTATGTTCCTAAGTAATTCATTGTGCCTCAATGTGTGTCCAACCCTTCTATTTCATCTTCACGGGAGAGTTTTCCATATGGTCCTATCCTCTTCTGCCCTTCTATATACTTCCTCGATCCTCTGTCCATTTAATCTTCAGCATTCTCCTCCAGCACCGTGCTTCAAAGGCTTTATTCTTCGCCGGTTTACTTTTCCAGCATTCCAAGTCACCTACCCTTTTAGGTCTATGCTCCACACGAAGGTTGAAACGAATTGCTTCCTTGTTTTCCATCCTATGTTCTTTGAACATAGTAGTTGCCTCTTCTCAATGACCGCCCTCTTTGTTTTTCTTCGCTTGATGTCGGTCGAACTTCTTCCATCCCTTGTTACTACGCTGCTGCCCAAGTAGATGAAGGATTCCACTTGCTCTCGTTTCACTCCTCGAATCATGAGATTTTCATTCAGCTTCTCTCTTCCACACGCAAGGATTTTAGTTTTCTTCTTGTTCATGCTCATTTTATATTCAGATCTATCATACTAGCAGATATATAAACACAGATATGCACAGTAATCAACCCGAAGGTCGTTTTTATACGTGATGGCAGAGTTCACCCAGTACTAAACCCGACGGCTTGTGAATTCACACATTAGCAGGGTTGTAAGGGAGGTCAGTTCCTTTCCCTGTGTCGTACATTGTTTCCCAGGAAGTACCTGTTACCTGATGAATCACACAGCTTTGGGTAGATCCGAAGTTGCCCAGAGAGACGTGCTGGGAAACGTACCCGGATGCCCTGGTCAGTGGTCAAACGCACTACCCCTGGATTACGCACCATATTGTTCAGTACATAATTATGCATACCCTTTCCAACTTTGCTTATCTCTTCCCCAGGCTATGAGAAAGTAAATACTTATCGATAGAATAAAGTGTACACTATGATGTGAAATTATGAATCCCTCATTCCATTTTAGGGAACAAGAAGAAGGGAGGGGAAGACACCGGAAGAAATTGGGAGGAAAGTTGAAGCTGGAAAAATTTTTACGATAGAATCTTGGATAAAAAGAGGGCCACGTTTAAATAATATCGAACGAATATACTTATTATCCCAAAAAAGAAGAAAAAATGTTATAGTTTGACGTATCCCTTACCTCTCTTTCCCCTTTCGCCATATTCAAAAATATTCTTATTATTTTTGAACGCCGAAGTCTCAAAGGAATATTAAAGAGTAGGGATAGTTTATTTAGGGACCTGGAGGAGCATCGCTTTGAAGTTTTCCAATTACAATTTTCTCCGCTTGGTAATCTATATTTTTCAAATATGGAGAGAGGGAAAGGGTATGTACATGTAAATGTATACACGTATTCGCTCTCGCGGTAGTTTCATGTACATATTTTCTTTATGTTTTATGCATACACACATAGGACCCCGACTCTCTTTATCCTCTTCTCTTCACCAGCGGAAGGGGACGATATTATTTATTGACCGATTTCTGGAGTTCAGGGAAAAAGTTTTTTTTTCGTGGGCTTTGCGACTAATGGAGACTGTTTCCTTCCAGGGATAAATTAAAGGATGCCTCGCCGTTCATTTATAATGCTTTATAAATATTCGGCGGGGCATTGTAAGAGGGGCGTAATTAATTATCTTCATACCATCAATCGAAATTAGCCAAATTTGTATGAGAACTAAAGAGAGGACGGAAGACGTTACGCAATGGCGATAAATAACGTTTGAAAAATGTATTTCCTTCAAGAATGAAATACGATATTCGCATTTGGCAATCGTCCCCTCAATCGACTTCACCTTAATCTTACCCAATGCTAATCCATTCCTGGGAGTCTTCTCAGTGGCCAAAAGTCTCTTGCCGATACATCACTCCAAGTATTTCAATTGGTACGATTAAAAAGGACGCTGCTGGTGAGCTTAAACAGTTAGTGATGGCGTCCGCCCGCATCTTCTGTCGCCGCCACAGCAACTCTTGCGGAATCGTCAGAAACTGGACAACTGCGCACAAAAAACTGCGGTCTAAAAACTGCGGCGCACAAAAAGTCTATCGATGGCGTCAACAACCAGAAGGAAGATTTAAGCGCCAAAACTACCAAAAACAAATCTATGCAAATTCAACGTGCGGTGGGGCGTATGGCGCTGCCAGAAAGGAATGCCTCGTATATTAAGTTGTTTAATTGCTGGAATCAGTAATACATAATGATATCGGTTCCATGGAATATATAAAATGTTTGAACGACACAATTGGACACAAAAGATAAATTAATAACACGTAAAAGGAGACACACATTGCAGAAAGTTGAAGCATTTTGTCTTCTTTAGGTCAGACCTGAAGAAGGCCGAAAGCTCAAGCAATCTAAAATATCAGAGTCCTTTTGCGTGATATCCATTATATTTTAGTATTCCTCCATATCTTTAAACTAATCTTCTTATTAAGAGCTTCCAACTGCTTCCTCAGCTCAATTTCTTACACAATTGAATTTTCATATTAGCGATATTAGTTCGCGTAGATTTCGCCGCCTCGCGAGTTGCTCATCCTTTGGTTATTATTTTCTTTATTTTCTTCCGCCATCCTCTTTGGTTATAGGCATTCTTCAATTTCTCCCTCCTTCCCTTCCGTCCATGCTAATCTCATTTATTCCTCCCGTTTTATGTTGATTTCCGAGGTTTCCTTTCCCCGGATGCTTGCTTTTCCTTCGGTGTCTTAGCGCTCCATCTGGCCTCTTACGTCAATTGCTTCATCTTCTTGCATCGCAGACGACCGCCCATGACCACCAAACTGTGACCTCTTCTCACATCTGCGACGGGGTAGCTCTTACGTTGATAATTACGGCTCTTCTATTGTTGAATTTATCCTCTTATGACTCCTTGGGAAGGATACGAAATATGTTCTAAATCCCGAAGATCGAAGCATACAACTGATGTCACATACATTTCTGTGCGAATATTTATCAGTTAATATTGACTTATTCTAATAATATAGGCATTTCTGGTGACGAGACTTTGGAAGTTTCGAGGGCTCGAACTTTGTCTCATCCGTAGCAGATCAGTTCCTCCATATCTCCTCCAAGACCTGGCGATATAATAAGCATGGGTTAAGCAGACTCGAAACGGCGAAAGAGCCTACGTCAACCAGTTAGTTCAATTAGATTTTGGACACCTTATATGGGTTGCAAAGCAACTACGAGACTCGTACATCTTCAAATGACAATACCATTGGTTGGTTTTTATTGGGGAAGTTTGAGACGCTGAATTTATTCCTGACTTTCAGATAAGATATTAGACTAGTAAATATTTTCAATGTTTCACCTAGTGGCCCTTCATTTTACATCTACATCTATCATATCTACATTTTACATCTATCATTTTATTTTACGTAAGGAATAATCTCAGTATAGTCCACAAAAAAAACTATCATTTTTTCAACCCACGGTTCCCCTTGGCAAAAATACACTTTCAAGATGATCTTATAAATGACTCTGGCAATTAGTAATGGCGTAAATCATTAGTTACCTATTTCGCATCACAAAGATGACAGGAACGAGAGCCATAATCCGCCAGAACACGGGAAACAAGGGAGGATTACACTCGGTTGACGTGGAATACTCCCGGAAGTCTAGAGACCCTTCTCCCCGCCCCCCCCCCAACCCATTCCAGCGATAAAATAAAAGGGCAGGCAACCCAAGGCGCAACAGCGGCAGCAGTAGTTGGGAGTTGCATGCAACGTTATAACGATCCCCCACCGACGGCGGGGCGGTTTGATGATGCCGGAGAGTCTGTGGCTAAGTGCCGGCGAATATCCGATGTCTCCGAAGCAATTAATCGCAAATCAGTTCGCAGGGGGCAGGAGATGAAGCATCCAGGCACACTCCGCGGCGCAGGAAGGGCACGCCCGACCCCGTTTCCCTCGATCCCCCCCCCCTCTTGCTAATGGCATTATTGCTCGAAATAATACAGTCAGTCCCACGCTAAGCCAATTGCCACCCTCACCATCCTCCCACTCCCTTCTTATCCCATTACAAGTAACCCCCCCTTCCTCGGGAACCTCATGAAATGGTGCCGAAGGATGCCTCCCGTGATGGAGGCTCGCTCCCTGCCTCCAATCAATCAACGGCGCCCCGCCGTTGTGAGCTCACTGCACGCCATGGACGGCGAGTAATCATCGACTCGATTCACATCCTGAACGTGGATTACGGCTTGAATACGTCCGATTCTTTGAAAGAACCGACATATCCTAAGGATCCACTACAGAGTACCTCGATTAATTTCAATGCGTGCGCGGAATAACAATTTAATCAAATAATAACGAAAAAACAACACAAAGGGAAACAATTGTGAATGGAATCTGTCGAAAAATGTCGAAGATTTGATTTCGACAATTTGCAATCGAAATGTTCTGAAAGCAGCGAGCAATACCATATTAAAAAATTAAGCACTCCGAAATTTCGTAATGCTACGACTTAACTGAGTGGACCATTAAAAATTTGCTACATTTTTTAAATACTATCAGTTTTCCTTTTTTTAATTCAACTGCCTCCCCCTTCCCGCAAAATCACGTCCCTCCCGAGTAAAGAGCGCGCATCATAAAGTCGGATCGGGTCACACCCCCCGCTTTATATGTGAAAATTAAGGAAAATCAAAATGTTTCCGCATGAGATTCAAGATAAATTCAAATCAATAAGAGAATGCTCACAAATTAATTTGTATCAAAAAGTCAATAAAACAACCGTTTGAGACAGAGTTTAAAAAATGCACATGCAACCAGTAAATACCGAAATAAAAAGAATGAAGAACAAAACACATGATAGATAGTCTAAGACGAATATCCAATTAAAATGGGCAATCCCATTTCCAACATACTTCGTTTGGTATTTCAAATACATCTACATCAATACCCTGCAAGCCACCAAAAAGGTGTGTGGCAGGGGGTGCAGCACCAGGAGGAAAGGGTAAGGGATGAGGGGATTAGGGTTTTTCAAATGAATGGGGAAAGGTAAGGGGAACCTGCAAAAAAAATATATATAAATATAAAAAATATAAATATAAGCGTATAACCCTGCGCAGACGCTACCTTGTAGGTTAATACTTATTATGTCGAGCCGGATCCTGGGCGATTTCGATTAAAAGAATTCTGGTCTCTTATTGTTCTCGGAAAAAATGACCATTTTAATCTGTCTGTCCTGCAGTCAATCTCTCTAATCTTACATTCGTGATCCCTCCGCCCGTAATACGTTGGGGTTCGTATTATGTTCTTGATGTCATCGGAAAAGGACCCATCTTTAAATGTTTTTAATAAGTTTAATCTATATTGTAAACGCCGCTGTGTAAGGGAATCCCAGCCTAAATTTTCTAGCAAAGTAGTTACGCTACTGCGTTGGTCATAGCAATTTTTGACAAATCTAGCCCCCCTCCGCTCGGAGGGGGGCTAGATTTGTCAAAAATCATCGATTGCAAAAATATACACGACTCTACTACATACTATCCATTACCAGCTCACCGTTGCAATGATATCTCCCCCGGTCGATGTTTAAACGAGAAATTGGGGTTTTCTGAGAATTCACGGTTGGGTTACCTTTAGAAAGAATTCGACACAAGTCTCGAGGAAGTTTGGAATTGCTGAATTACTTTATCCAATAGCATTGTCATTATAATTGCTTCTAAAACGCCACCTACAACGTAAACAACTCGAATGCATCGTAAGAGAAAGGAACACTGCATATCATGAAAGATTATTCGGCAAAATCATAAATCACATCGGAGGCGGCGGCGGGGGAGAACACGGTTTGACAGCCAATCAAATATCGCCATACCTGCTCTACGAAGTGACCAAGGTCAAAATATTTTGTAGGAAGAAATAATGAGCTCTACAGCCTCTCAGTTAAATAAGAAGTCTTATTTAAACAAGATTTTTACCAAAGGGGAATGCTATCATTTTCGTAAATAAAGTCCACCAAAAGTACTCGGCATATTTCAAGCATTTCTTCGCATGAAGGGCGTTTATGGATGTCCTGATGTACGTATTCTTAAGCCAAAGCCGTTTACTGCAGCAGGAACCGAATTGGGCATTCAATGGACCACGATCGCGAGTAATCCCATGTATTATCCTTATCTGCGACCATGTGTTTCATTTTCACAACTGAATCTGATGTGATTCTCTTTCACATTAATGCGACATATTGATATCATTATATTAGATTACCTGATATCAGAGAAGCTTTATCATCGACCGAATCAATACCCCCATAAATTCACTCAATTCATTGGAGTGGAAGGAATTTAAAACAAATCAAAGTGTTCTCGCAGTTCGTCCCTCTTTTTACTGTTCTTGCATTGTTTCATTTCGGTTCGAATATCATACCTCTCGAATGTCTGTGCACTTCAATCAAGTCCGAATAACCAATGTAAATCTCCATGAACGAAGCCCTTACCGAAGTTTATCGAATACCTACTCCACCTTCCATCCCTTCTCTTGTCGTTTCCATCACAGTATAATGCTATTGCAAACTGCGGATACGTAACTTATCAATTGAATATTTCCATGAGTGGAACAGATGCCTTCGCTTGCGATAAATTCGGTTCGCAGTAACGGAATGCACACATTATTAGTTAATCACACTCTCTCCCCCCCCAACCCCCCCCGCACAGTTCTCTCAATCATAATCGGCGGATTACATTAACGACTATCACTCATCAACACACTCTGTAATGATATGTAAGCATTCGGCAGAGGCATAAATAATACGCTACGCGATCAATGGCCATTGAAGTTGATTTATGGGTTCTTACAATGCATATTAAAATACCCGGCGGTGGAATTAATCCTTGAATCAAAAATTTAAAACCACACGATATAAGGCACGACAAATTCATTTTGGAACAAAATGTATACTCTATTGCAATAATTTCATTTTGGATCAAGAATAACATATTTGCTTTGTGGTGAATTTAGAAAATATCTGAGCCTAAAGAGTTCTTTCTGCCATAGCTAAATTTTATTACGACAAAAAGGGTAATTTTTCAAGAGAATAATCATTACTGTACCTAAAAAAAACTTCCATTTTTCATAGAAAAAATTACCTCAAGTTATTTATGCTACTTGAGGTTTTCTAACAAATTTAAAAAATATCACTAATTGGTTTCGCTTTTGTAGGAATAAAAATAAACGTATATTTCGCGTATCATGTTCCACAACTCTATAACTGTAAGCAATGGAATATATCCTTTGGCGCATCCAGCGAATTGGGATAGCAATATATCAAACTGCGTAGTTGAGAGACATGAAATCCCAAGGGGGTTCTTCTCCCCCAATTCCCTGTTATCACATCAAGGATACAGGACTCCTCCACTCCCTCTGAACCCGTCCCCTCCAAATTTCCTGGATTCCCTCCAGCGTGGCTGTCTCCGAAGCACGACCAAGTTTCCCACGGATACGCACGCACATAGAAACGCACACCAGCACGCACAAACAAACAAACACGCGTTCTAATCCATATCGCTATAAATGTAAATAGATGTGGCCGTCAGTTTCAATCAAGAGCCGCCGCAACCAATCTCCCTGGCGTCAGTCATCCTCCCCTTGCGCAATCAGCCAAGGGCGGCTTCATTGATGGCGGCAAAGGAGGCACTCATTAGTCGACTCTTCCCTGCAATAATAATATTCCCAATCCCGCAACATCTCTCCTGCTCTGTATATCCTTAAAATATCATCCTTCTCTCAAGTACACACCCCCATACTACGATATATATATATATATATATATATATATATATATATATATATATATATATATATATATATATGTATATATATACATATATGTACATATATATACATATATATATTTATTTATATATATAAAGATTGTATGGAAAAACTCACACGAGAGGTACAATAATGGGACGGCAAAATAGAACACAAAGAGAACAGAAACATTTAAAAGCACACTCAACGGGTAAATTGTTCGAGCTGGAGTGTGCTTTTAAATGTTGCTATTCTATTTGTGTTCTATTGTGCCGTCCCAATATTATAAACATATATATATATATATATATATATATATATATATATATATATATAATAAAACAAACATATATATATAATATAACAAAAATAGAATAGAATAGCAACATTTAAAAGGAAACTCACACAGTAAATTGTTCGAGCTTTCGGCCCTCTCAGAGGCCTTCTTCAAGTGAGACTGAAAATATGCTGTTGCTGCGGAGAGGGTAAAGGGGTATGGGCGGGGAGGGGAGGTAAGGAGGGAATGCTGGGAGGGAAATTAAAGATGGCGGTAAAGGGTGGGAATTTTGAAAGAACGGAAAGCAAATATGTAAGCGGATTCACGAGTTCTCACCTCTATGTTGGTGGCTGAATCAGGTAGGGATTCTAGGATACTAAGACGCGTTCTCTACGCCCCCTACCCCAGCGCCCCTTAACTGAATTTCTCCTCAATCTTGCCACTTTCGTCCTAACTAAAAATGCATTCGCTTTCCAAAAGTGTTGTTACCTACAGATAAAAGGCACAGCAATGGGAACGAGGATTCCACCATCATACGCCAATCACTTCATGGGCCATCTCGAAGAGACTTTCCTGTCACAGCAGCCCTTCCAAACTCTTCTCTGGGTCCACTCCAAAGACGATATTTTTATTCTCTGCACACATGGCTCTGATTCTCTCAACAATTCTTCTCCTTACATCCCTACTACTTTGACCGTGTTGGTCCAAAATACTACCGAGATCAGCAAACTGTTCCACCTGCTCTAGTTTTTGCCCTCCTATTTTAATGTTTAGCTTAGCCTCTTTCTTTCTAGAGAATCGCATAACCTTTGTTTTATTAATATTGATTTTTATCCCATACCTGTCGCTCTGAATTTCCAATTCACTAAGCATTGCTTGCAATCCCGTGGCTGACTGACAAACTAAAGCTTGGTCATCAGCAAACCTAACTGATTTTATGAATTCCCCGCCCACTTTCATTCCTACCTCCAGTTCTTCCCATGCCTCTTTAATCATTTCCTCTGCATACAGGTTGAACAGCAACGGTGATAATGGGCAACCCTGCCTTACACCTCTTCCTAACACTACCCAACCGGACTCCCCGTTCCCCACTCGCACCTGAGCAGTCTGAGACATGTACAGGATGCGGATTAGCCTCCTTTCCCTCCAATCTATTCCTATATTCTGCAATATACTTATTAGTTTTTCCCAATTCAATCTATCAACGCTTTTTCGAAATCTACGAAACAGGCAAATACCTTCTGGTTGTGTTCTATATTCCTCTCGATTAATAATCTCATTACTGCAATGGCATCACCCGTACCTCTCCCCTTCCTGAACCCAAAATGATCACCCCCTAAGTAATCATTTGCCCTACTCTCTATCCTTTGGTTTATAATCCTGAAAACAACTCTAACTGCGTGGTATATCAAACTTTTTTTCCTGTAGTCCTCACATGATGTAGCCTTTACCTTTTTTCGGAATAGCTACTAACACTGATCTCACGAAGTCCTCCGGCCTGACTACTTCCTCATAGATACTATAAATAAGCTCATATAGCCTCTTCCTCCCAAATTTTCCTAAACTTTTAAACAGTTGCGCTGGAATGTTATCCACCCCCACGGCCTCATTTCGTTTCATCTCCCTTAATGACCTTTCTATCTCATCGTCGAGTATGCCTGGACCTAAGCTATCTTCCTCTACGTCATGTTCCTTTTCAATGTCTAATATTGTTGGTCTAAGTTCTTTAGTATATAGTTCTTCTATATATCTCTCTTGAATCTTTCCTGTGTCAATTTTTATCTTATACGCCTTATTTTCAACTGTGAACATAGATCTCCATTTCTTACTTTCCGATAAAGATTTAACTTTGGTGTACCGTGCACCGATTTCACCCTTCCTGTGCAGTCTTTCCATATCTTCACACCGCGTCTTCCACCATGCTTCTTTTGCTTTATTTGATGCCCGCCTCAATTTATTGTTTAATTCTTTGCACTTCATTTTGCCTAACTCTGTATTTACATTCTTCCATTTTCGCCGCTCATCTTTTCAATCATTACATTCGTGATCCATCGTTTCCTAGTCCTTTTAGCGTTTACGGTTTCAATAGTGTCTTATGCGGCTTTCGATAGCCCTTTCTTGATACTTCCCCATTTTTCTTCTATATTACTTAGCTCTTTATCATCCTCCATGATTTCCTCTACCGCCTGTTTGTACTCCTTCTCTTTCAAACCATTCAGTGCTTCTACGTTCCATTTTCTAACTCTCCGCCCCTGCCTTATATTTTTGTAATGGACGCTATATTTCATAACAACTAAATTGTGGTCGGTGTCCGCATCCGCTCCCTGGAAGTTGTCCGAATTTATCACACTGTTCCTAAACCTGTGTCTAACCAGGAAGTAACCTAGCTAATACCTCTCTGAGTCACCTGGAATTTTCCATGTGTACCTGCGTCGTTTGTGGTGTCTAAACTCATGTATTGGTGATGACTAACCCCTGTCTCCTGCAGAACTTAACTGCTTTCTCCCCGCGGCCATTCCTCGTACCTAAACCGTAGTCCCACACCTCATCACCATCTCTTTCTTCACCTACCGTCGCATTCCAATCCCCCATCACTATCAGATGTTTCCCTGCAAGAAAACCCACGATTATGTCCTTTATTTGATCGTATATCCTATCGACCTCTTCTTCCTTATGGGTACCCGGTGGCATGTTTACCTGAATAATAACCAAGTTCGTCGGTTCTGCTTTTATCTTTACTAGTAATAACCTGTCCGTCACCTGCTCTATGTTGACTACGCTTCTTCCTACAAATTCATTTAATACTACGGTAACCACTCGTTGGCTCTCATCCCCGGCGTTGTATATTATTCTATACCTATCACTCGAGTAATCCCCGCTATCCTACCATCTCCCCTCGCAGAGACCTAAAATATCTACTTTTCCTTTTCCATCTCTCGCTTAACATTCTGCAAAGTCCCTGTCCACAATGTCCTTACATTCCACGTTCCTATTCTCACTATTGTTGTCTTCATCTTCTGCGTCCTGCTCCTGCCCTCATCATTGTCCTAACATTCCACTTTCGTATTCTAACTAACTTGGTCTTCTTCTCCTGCGTCTTCTGTCATGCTGCTGCCGGTTTTCCCTTGCCAGGGTTTCGTGGGAAGACGACCGCGGAAGCCTCCCCCGCTGCCGGGCACAACACAAGGCCGATTGGGCCGAGCCCCGTAGTTGGCAGGACTCAAAGTCTCTGTATTGTCTATCATTTAATTCTTGGGAATGATAATTGAGGTGGTTTCCGGTTGCCTTCCTCAATAGTGTTTTTAACGTGACACCATCACTTACTGGCCGCCCCACTGGGGTCAGGCGCCATTGCAGCCGCCTCACTGAGGAACAGACGCTGCGTGGAATACCTTTCGTCCGGCTCCTAACCTTCGACCTATCTGGCATGGGTGACCCTATCAGGAGCAATTATTATTACTCCCGCCAGCACAGCTCTAGGGGTCATCGGAACGCACAAGCCCTTCCACCACGTCAAGGTTGTAGTCCGGGTAGGGATATATATATAAAAAAAAACCATAAACGGAGTAATCAACCCGCAGGTCGGTTTAGTAGGTGATGGTAGAGATCACCCAGTACTAAGCCCTATACGGCGTGTGAAAATTCACACATCAGGGTAAGGGGGCCGGCTCCTTTATACACTGTGCCAGTTATCGTTTCCCAGGGAGATCTGGTACCCGAAAAATCACATAGCTTGGGTAGAGCTGCAGGTGCCCAGAGACTTGCCGGGAATCAAACTCAGGGGCCTCAGACAGTAGTCCAACGCTCTACCCCCAGCAGTCCGCAACCCAAGTATATATGTGTGTACACACACACACACACACACACACACACACACACACATATATATATATATATATATATATATATATATATATATATATATATATATATATATATATATATATATATATATATATATATATATATATATATAAACACAGATGTAGATTTTTAGAATATAGAGACACAAAGAAAGGACACTCACAATTTGTTATTTGACGTTTCGTCAGCACGGCTATCGTCTTCAGAATGGCGTTCTCGGGGAAGAGCGGAGAGGATACGCGGGGTAGAGGTGGGGGAAGGAGAGGTAAAGGGACCAGTAGAGACCATTCAGTAAGCACTGAATGCATCAATTGGCTGCCTACATATCCTCCCCACCCCCTTGTTCATTTCCTATTCGTCCCTTTACCTCTCCTTCCCCCACCTCTCCGCTCTTCCCCGAGAACGCCATTCTGAAGACGACAGCCGTGCTGACGAAACGTCAAATAACAAATTGTGAGTGTCCTTTCTTTGTGTCTCTATATTCTAAAAATCTACATCTGTGTTTTTATATATATATATATATATATATATATATATATATATATATATATATATAAGAAAATTTAGATCAATCATGGAAATAAATGCCTATGCTAGGATGTTTATATATTTGTGCGTCGCCGAAGAGTGTTCCATTTCGAAGATATTATATATATATTATATATATATATATATATATATATATATATATATATATATATATATATATATATATATATATATATATATATATTGTGACGTTGTGCTTGGCGCAGCGTCACTTGCCCAGTTCGAATACGCGCGCCCCTCTCGCGAGCCGTAGAACGGCGGGGCGCTATCTGTTGGCGCCGACAACGTATGTAAGAAAAAAGAAGAGCGGGGCGCGCCGCGCGCGGAGAGTGCCGGCCAACACGTGGTAAGGAGAGTTCGTTGTGAGATGTCCGAGAGAGAAGGTCGTGTGCTATCATCGTCGAGTCACCGACAGCCTGCGAACACCGGGGGTGCGCGTGCCAGCAACCGACCTCGCCGTGTGGGCCCCCCGCAGGCCCCGACCGGAACATCGGGAGCCAGCAGTCGACAGCGAGGCGGCCATCTTCGGCTGCAGCCGAGCGGCCACCCAATATCGTGGCCCAGCAGGCGTCGGCACCGCGCGTCATGTTTGCTTGGGAGCGCCCACACCTTTTCTTGTGATAATAAATAGTTCTTATGAAGTTTACTCGTCGGAGTCCATTTTTATGCGCCTCCTTGCGTCCCTCGTGATTTCAGCTGAAGAGCCGCTGCCCACCCCGGGGCACATAAAAGGTGAGCGAGCCCTCCCCTGAGACGAGGAGTGTGATGGGCCAGGTGACAGCCAGCGGCGTGACTCTGCGGCTAGCCATGCGGCTAGCCTGGCGCCCTCAAAACAAGTAGAGTCGCGGCCTCCCTTGTCTCGCGGTATCGGGGAAAATTTATCTATAAATTAAATACCGCGTCACAATATATATATATATATATATATATATATATATATATATATATATATATATCTGAAGACGACAGCCGTGCTGTCGAAACGTCAAATAACAAATTGTGAGTGTCCTTTCTTTGTGTCTCTATATTCTTAAAATCTACATGTGTTTATATATATATATATATGTATATGTATATATATATATATATAAGAAAATTTAGATCAATCATGGAAATAAATGCCTATGCTAGGATGTTTTGCTTTGGTGTTAATGACTTTCAAGTTTTCCGTTTACTGAGAGACTTGATGTCGGTCCACATTAAAAATCCCAAGTTAACTAGGAATCAGCAGCAACGAATCCATTCCTATTTTTTGGTTGTCATTACTTTTGTTAGCTTAAGCGCCTCGACTCGGTGCTTGCTCCCTAATAACCCACCGTTGATCGTGCGCATATTCGTCGCGTGATGACTCCAATGTCTCCAATATCAGACCGCGGATATATTGGAAGCGACTTGATTCCCTCGCACCGACATTTTCTACGAGGTAACGCATGCTACCGAAATATTGATTGAGTGGAGGTTTTGAAACACCTTTCGCGGATTTTCCACCCTAAAAATCAAAAGGAAAGAAACTCTTCTGGGCGTCCGCTGCTCGTTAGTGGTCTTCCTTGAGATATCCCTCAGGCATCTTCAGGAAGATCCTTTTATTAATTTCGAGGAGAAGCGGGGCAGGGAAAGAAAACCTGGAGGCGCGCGCGGAGAGGATCGGCAGGAGCCTGGGGGATTAGAAAGGGAAGGGAATGGATAATAGGGGAGGGGAACAAAGCGCATCGGGAGGGGGGATATTTATATATATATATATATATATATATATATATATATATATATATATATATATATATATATATATATATATATATGTATAAAGCTGTGGAGGATCGGAATGCGCTCCTCTAATTTTTTTCGAGCAACCACCTTCTCCGGTTTTTTTCTTTCAGTTAAGGGACGACTTTTTGGCGTGGGTTTTGCCGAGAAGGGTCTCGGTTTAAGGGTTTTCGGGGAGATGAGGAAGGAATAAAAGGGTTCGGGGGGTTGGAATCCCTGAGAGAGGGAATGGGGTTTGTTTGCTGTGACGTGGAGGGAGGAGGGCGCACCCGAAGGGAGGAGTGGATTCCGGAAGCGGCTGGGTCGGAGGATCGCTTGGAGAGGGGAAGAGGAAAGAGTTAGTGCGTTTGTGTGTGCGTGGGTTTGAGGGGGGGGGGGTGAGGGAGCGGGAAGCGGCGGGGGGGAAGAGGGGGAGGCGGGGACAAAGTTGTTGGCGATGGACGGAGATGTTCGGCCACGATATATCAATGCTTAAATGAATACGATGAGCGTGGAGATATTTTCCGCAGCACGTACCCAACATTTAAACTTTGTTCCGCTGACCCTTTAAAAAGCCTTAGCGCTTCAGTTCCTCATTTATATCCTGGAAGTCTTCGCATCGATCGAGATCGGCCGTGAATCAAAAATTAAGCCGAAAAATACGAGGGTCATCCGGAAAGTAGTACCCGTTCGTGAAATAAAAAGACAAAAGTAAATATTAACAAACATAAAAAATTTTATTTGAAAGAGGATACTTTAAACTACTTCTCAACATAATCTCCAAGCAAATTAAGGCATTTGTCATAACGTGTGACAAGTTTCTGTATTCCTGCTGCATAGTCCTTCGCCGCCAGCTCATTGAGATACGCGGGGATCGAGATGGTGCGGGGGCTAACGTACTGGCTTCCCACCCTGAGGGCGCGGGTTCAAATCCCGGCGGTGTTGAATATTTTTCAGAGGTATCTCGATCCCTACTTGAGGTGCTTTGTGGAGGGCACTTTGAGTGAGTACGCCGTCCGTCGGATGGGACGTTAAGCCGCGGACCCCTTGGCGCCTTTCGTAAAGAGTAGGCTAATGCCGACGCCGGGTTTCTCTCCACCCTTCATCCTTTCCTGTCCATCCCCTATGGCGCAAATGACCTTAGCTGTCGGTCGCCTCCCCTCAAAACTACTACTACTCATTGAGATACGCGAGGGACCCATCTTGCACAAATTTTTGCATAATGCAGATGGTGTTTAACAATTTCATGAACAATTGTTCGAGAAACATTGGGAAAATGCTCACAGATGTCATCAATTGTGACGCGCCGATCGTTCCTCACGAATTCGTCAACTGAGCTCACCAGTTGGTCTGTAATGACAGACGGTCTCTCCGAACGCTCATCGTCGTGTGTGTTCCCCCTCCCCATGTTGAAGTTGCGACACCACCGCCAAACAGACGACTCGTCCATTACATTGTCTCCATACACCTCCTTTAATTGGCGATGAATATCACATGGGCGAACGTTTCTTGCATTGAGGAATTTAATCACTGCCCTCACTTCACAACTGGCGGCGTTCTCAATTTTTTTAAACATTGTAAACAATCACAGAAACAACACAGACAATGCTAGCGTCACGCAACTTGGCTCAGAGAAGGCAGACAAGCCACTGAAGCTATCTGACCTCGTCCAGCGGCTACTCGCGTCGTCAGCACTTCATGCGGCACGAACGGGTACTACTTTCCGGATGACCCTCGTATATTTTTCTAGCTGCATAATTTTACACACCGGTGTTTTGTGGTTACTCCTTTGCTTATCAAAATAAAAATTCTTTCGCGTAAGTGAGTCAGTTCAAATAGAAATTCTATCAGAGTTATGATACACACATGTAGTATCCCTTGTTCTAAAGTAGTGGCTCAGAATAATGTCACAAGAAAGGCGGTCCATTCTCGAACAAAAGGCAGAAACTTGATTAATAGACCATAGCGCTGGCGAGGAATTTCCGCATTTTCTTCCACAATAGAAAAATATTCCTAGAAAAGTGTCAGTCGTCTGAGAAAAGTCAAAGTTTCATTAGTTAAATGCAATTTATACGTATTGATTATCAAACTTGGTGCAATAGAGGCAAGACGAAGAGAGAAGTATTTATTAGATTTCCTCAAAGTTAATGAAAACCAACACAGGAAAAAGGAATAATCTTAACAAACTACCCTTACCAAAAATGACTTATTAAAGACTTGGCCGCTCTGGGCCGCAATTCGTGTTCTGGGAAAAATCCCCTACCCCCTCCCACTAAAAGATCCCGAGGAGAGTCTCCGGTTCGAATCCCTCAAAGCCGTGTCGTCCTTCTTCCCGGAACGATTACACCCACTTCTCCAATGAATACTAATGAAGATTTTGCTATGGCTCCGAAACTTGGTCATTGAAAGAGCACAACAAGGCTCCCATCGATTGGGATTGCTGGTTTTTGAGATACAGTTCTGTGCAGAATGAAATAAAATGGACGAAAATAAACAAAGAAATGTCAACTATTGTGGAGAAAGTGCGAGGAGGCCCGGAAACGTGGGTATCCTTTGAGATGCACCAGGGGAGAGGGCGAGCGAGAGAGTGGGAATGGACGCTGGACGGTGGAACGGAAGACTTAGAATTGAAATATGGCTTTATACAACGCTATCAGTATGTATGCTGGTAAATGGAGCTTAGAAGCGCAGTACCCCTTGGAGCACCACTTAGTTATCAATTAGACATTCAATTTCCAGCTGATACCTAGCACCACTGATTGGAGGACTTGCAGAATTATACATCCCGGCCACAAAAAGCAGGCTAGGCGTATGCAATATTTCTCAATAAACAAAGGTGGGAACGCAAATTGATGAATAAGCTTCGCGTAACTCTACGGCTAAGGTTAATCTCTCATTCATTCATGTAAATCGTATCCTTCCCCGAAAAATCAAGTCCACACTCTCGCGATGCTTTGCTCGAAATATCCCTTCAACCTCCAATGAGTGCATTACGTCACCGTCAGGAGTGGACACATCCGATTTGCCCACGGATTGCTTTGGTGATTGCGGACACACCCATCTATAAACATAGTAACCTTAAAGAAATAATCTACCAGACTATTTAGATGGTGTGGCAAGTGCCTTGAAGCCTTCAGCCAGTTGAAAGGGAGCAGCGGTTTGGAAAGGGGCCAGACTAACGGGGGGGCGGAGGATGAAGGGGTGGGCGAAGAGGGGGGTGCGTGGTCGCGTCGAGCGGCCGTAAAATCGCCCCCCCCGTCCGTCCGTCCGATTCGACGCGCAGCGCCGCCGCACTGACCGACTGATTGGAGCGACCAGTGGCGGAAACCAATTACAAGGATAGGGGGACGCACGGGTGGAGCCGAGAGAGGGGGGCGGGCGGGGCAGCGGAAGGGTTCGGAGTGGAATGAATGGGTGGGATAGGGGGGGGGGCGCAGGAAGACGATGCACAGACAAAGGGCACAGACAGGGGTGCAATATGCCTGCGCGCTCCAACGGACGCCAGGACTTGCGAGGGCTACCACGAGCCATGTTCCCGAAGCAACAAACCGATTCGGAAATTCTCTCAAAAATGGTCATAAATGGAACAGAACACTCCCATGCTTTGCAGTGTAAACATGTAACAAAATGACACAGCATAAATCGCCACCATCAAAATCCGTATGTGTAAATGAGAAGGGTTGGCGAATTGACTTGTAGCTTTGAGAATCTGGTCCATTGCAATATTTATCCCCATAATGATTCATAAAGCTTCAACATATCTTTTCGCATTTATTTACAAATCAGAACCGAAGAATTAGTTTTTTAAAACGCTAACTTTTGCGATATGGTTTCTTTTCCTGTTTTCTCAAGTCCATTCTACGGCTTAGGTAACCTTCGGTGAGGCACACGAAGGAAGGGGGGGAAACACCCAAGGAGGGGGATGTTGCGAAAACACCCAAGGTCACTCACACTCGAGTATACGGAGCAGGGGCTCTCGTGAATCACAATCACACACTCACAGGATAAATGAGGAGGGCTTCCGACGCCGGTGACTACTCAATCGCGCTCGAATAAATAAAAATGGCGAAAGTGAGAAATTATAAGCATACGAGGTAGTAAACGAAGGAGGACTGACCTCGGCATGTACGTAAGGCGCATGCGCGACAGTGACACTCATGGAACCGGGTTCGTGAGTGACCCTACTTGGCCAGTGAGCCTCCATATATTCGGTCGGCCGGTTGCACGACCAACCACACACAGGAACACACCAAAGGAAGGGAAGTGCTCCAAAAGCTGACTCCAGGTGTTCCACCATCCAAGCACGCCCCTTCAGAGAGGAGGGCCGATGTCTGTTGATGTTTGTTGCCCTTCCTCCTTATCAAAGCTACACTGAATCAACTTATATCCCATCGATCTGAAGACATGAAAATGCACACGCCAGGGCTCCTACACCGACAGCCCTGGCTTGAAAGGTTTACGCCGATGGGGCGGTTGGCATGGCGCTTCATCCGAAATGACACCCCAGCAAACGATGCGAAATCTGGCATTTTTGCCATCGAAAAAATAAACACCTAACTCGATGCGAACTCACTTGTTTCTCCGTTTGGCCAACAGCATTCCAACTAACGCATCTCTCTCTCTTTTCTGGAGAAATTAGGATCTTCAATCGTTATCTAATCCGGATTCATATATCCTATCAGTATCAAGAGAAACTTCCAAATGATATCACACCGATATGTCATTACTTTTGAAATTGTCTTCTCTATTACTGTGGATATGTTTCATTAGTATAGAGTTCCTTCGGCAATTGTTGATTCTAAAAGTTGGAAAAAATGGATTTATCTAAAAGTGTGTATGACAACAAAAATTTCCATGTTCGTGTGAAATAATTTCCTTTAAATGATATCACTGGTCGCGGGCAACATATTGAGAATGCCAAACTGATTCTTTGAAGGTTTTCATGTAGCATATGGGTCTTAATATCGCACGGTTTTTGTGGGCGGGTGGTATCCAGCGCGGAGAAACATAACCCATTCTTTGGTTGGGACAAATTCATAGGGAACACAGGGAATAAGCGACTGGCTCCCCTTATAAATATCCAGTGAATGCATGACTTCCTCTCGAAATGCAATTTGCTAATGTGTTTCCGAAATTGCCGATAGCATTTTCAAAAATAAGAATATTAACAACAATGGCGAAATATTTCGTCGCTGACATATCCAAATCATAACCTTGAAGAAAAAATGATAATATCAAAATTTAGTGTCATCTTTCATTTTTTATGAGTTTACTCTCGAGTCTCTAAGTACTGCCCATGGACCGCACCGGTTTTTCCATGCCATAATAAGTAACTTGACCTAGGCCAACCTCAGCGATCGCTTGATCTTTGAATCCTGCGGTTGTTGTATTCCATGTCCTGAGATTTCTGCAGTGCTTTCTTATAGTCGGTTCATGTTGCGCCTCGCTGAAGAGCACTTGCTTCAGGAAAAGGCGTAGCGGCGAATAAGAGACGAAAGAAGCCTCCCCTGCGACCGGCCATTCGGTTTCCCCCACCCCTTGTGGCCATCCCTTGGATTCCGCCCCCGGAAGAAGGGACTTCATTTTGGAAAGAGAGAGAGAGAGGGGGGAGAGAAAGGGAGTGGCTGTTTCCGCCTTTAGCGTGTGTTTCCCAGCGTGCGCTTCGTTCGCGTGAACTAATGAGGAGGGGGGGCAAGGAGGAAGACGGAGAGAGGAAAGAAAGAGGGAGAGAGAGAGGGAAAAAATAAGAGGTTTCCCAGGAGGAGCGAGGGTGGGTAGGGGGTTAGGGGGTATTACGTGAAGTGGGACTTCCTTTAAGAGTGGCAACGAAATTGGAAAAAGAGAAGGGGTTGGGGGAGGGGACGGAAAGGGGATGCAAGCCGTAGCAGGGGAAATGGAGAGCCTGGGAAGGCCTTCGAAAATAACCAATGGGGCCCAAGTCTGTGGGAAAGCTCAGCGAAACGCAGGAGTAGGATCCGAATTACCCATTCGATTGCGGCTTTTTCTCTTTCCTCTGGTTTATTCCGACGGAGGGCCCGGGTTACGTATTAGTTGGGCAGGGCCATCGCTGCGCCCGGGAGGTGATGCTCTGAAAGGTGTGAATATTTTATCGGGGGAAAATCTCTTGATCGAATGGGATTCGAACCAAAACTTGCCGAGTAAGCTGACTGATGGAGAATTCGCCCAAACTGGCGTTTCGACGAACCCCGCTTAGTGGGGTTGGGAAAGGGACGATCCTATAGTCAATCTTGATTTAATGTGAAACTCGACACGGATATTTCCATCAACTGGTAACTTGCAACTGGAGTGCTGCTAGCTTGGCCACGAGGAAGATCTTAGCATCGAAGCGCTGCATGCATTCGAGTCTTTAATTTTCATTGTGCATCAATATTGGCTGGAACATCGTTCCCATGCCAATTCACAGCCAATAGCCCTTAGTCTCACTTAGGGTACTCGAGTTTCTTTAAGTTTTGTCTTCACGATATAAAAAAATAATGCAATGGCGGGTACTTCAGTGTGTACGAAATGATAAGCATAAAACTACGTCGGCTTTGAAGAGGAAGTCCTTTGCAATCCCTCGACCGCATCGCAAAGACGAGGCTGTGAAAGAAGACAATTTCTTTGCACGCAAAAAAGTCAATCCGCAACCATGGGTTACTGATCTTTCTGGTCACGGACAATTGCGTGGATTTGATGCGTGCTTCAACATTAGAGGATGTATAAACCAAAGAGAATGTTGGGTGGTAACAATGCTGACACAGCTGGGACTCGCGGACAGCCTAAGACGACTTCTATCAATTTAGAGCAAAAAGGTTAACTTCAGTTTCAACATAAAATTTATGATAAAAATCATTCTCAGGTGCAACATGGAGGAAATATCTCGTGCCCGCAGCGTATGATTAGGTAGTAACACTGCAATTGTGCCTTATCGTCCATGGCTTTGTTGCAAGGACATATTCAGGTGCCATTTCAAGAAAGTACTTTATGTAGCGCCACGTGAAAATCTTGCCTTGCCGTGGAAAAAAAGCAACATTTAGAAATTGTAGTGTTGCTACTTTAACAAACGTAGCCATTAAACTTTATTAATACGCCAATATCGAACGAGAGAATCGGAAATGATTTTAAATAAGGCCAAATAGGTTTAGGCAAGCTTCGTTAGCATCACCCGTAACCCCTCAGTGTTTCTTGACACGTGTAACTCTTTCAATAGACCCCAATTACTATACGCCTCTCCCACCTAAGTTTACCTGGAGTCAAATACTACAGGGGAAATTTCAACGTAGAATGTTTCTAAGAGACTCTCCTGAGCGGTAGAAAGAGACTTAATACGGACCCAAGACAAACAAGTAATAACGCTAAATTGATAGGAATTCTTATATTGAGCAAGAGAATACGTAAAAATAACCTCTTCGAGAAAAATACGAGAAGGGGGAAGCAGGTTCGCAACCGAAATTGAAAGAAAGAAAAGGAAAAGTCTCCTGGTTAAGTGTTGAAATCTCGACGCGCAAATGCCATGATTTACTCCGGTGAAATAACGAATGGATCCGCAGACCTGATATTCAATTGGACTCCCTTCAATTAGTGAGAGCTAAGTGAAAATGGTGGCGTGGGAGTGGAGGGGGCTTGAGGACTGTGGGCGTTTCCTTCAGGGAAGACTCGGGAGGGAAAAGAGGAAACGGATTGAGATGCGCCGGAGGGAGGGAGGAGGGGTGGAATCGGTTTCCCTTTTTATTATTATTCTTATTTTGAGTGCAGAGGGGAGGGTGGGGGGGGGAGGGAGGGAGAAGGAGGCGAGGAGATCATAAAGTCAATTTCTGATAAGTGGATGTTTTTGGAACTGCTCAATGGCCAACCTTGCTGCTTCCACTCCCTTAATTTATTTTTCTCGAGAATCGCAGTGATCAAGGGGTTTTTAAGAGGGAACCTAATGGAATCGGAAGAGAATTGGGCAGGGGATGGAAGTAAAGAGGCAGAAATGAGGAGGGGGAAGGGGGGGAGAGGCATTCTCTCTCCTCGGCAAGAAAACATCCAGGAATATTAGAAAATAAAATGGAGGGAGAGGGATGAAAGTGGAAGGGGAAGGGGGCCGGATTAGAGTGAAACAGAGCGGGTCGACTCCCGAGTTGCCCTATTAGGGTGATTCGAATTATTACGTGGTGCGGAAGAGATCGGAGGGGGAGGAAGGGAAGGAAGCGTTGTTTGCTAGGGTTTCCACGGCGACCGCGGGCTCTGCCAATAGGAGGAGACGAGGAAGACCAGGCACCCACCGCCATACCCCCCTGCACCCCTAAGAACAGTAACTACCGTCATCGACTTAAACACTGCCCTTCAATCCACGCGGTCTTTATTAACATGCGTTCTCATTTACGCCTTCCCAGTCATCATAACTTTCATGCAAGTAATCCATCCATGTTATTGGGACTTGTAACATTCAAGTATTCGCTCTTTGTTCCTCCAAGCCAGCAAGTTCTTGGAGAGGCGATAGTCTTGCCATTGTGACGCGGTGCGAACATTGTCCTGTCTTGTGAACTGGAGCTTTTTTGTCAAAAGAGAATTCAAACAGTCGTCAAAGGAATGAGTTGCTGAATCGGCCTCACCAAAATCCATCGGATGCAAAGCAATTGTAAATCACTCATACACATTCTGAGTTCGGTTTAAAGATTTAAAAGTAGATATTATGGTGCACTCATTAGCCTCCGACGAAGTGAAATTTGGCATTTTTAGCATCTGCAATGAATATGGTCGTATAATCACTTAAAAATAATGAAAGATCACAAAAGTCTTCATTAATTCCATAAAAACTATTGGTTAAAGCAATTTCTAAAGCTTAAGAGGATCCATTTTTAATGGCAAATTTTTGTGAAACCAGATTAATACAGAAAAGACATCTCCGCTACCTGGCAACTCCATCACGACAACGCGCTACGAGTCCGCGAGTTCCTGGCCAAAAACCAGGTGCCAACGCTACCCCACCCCCCCTTATAGTCCTGACGTCGCCCCAGCAGTCTTCTTTTGATTCCCTCGGACGAAGGCAGCCCTGAAAGGAACCACTTTTTGGTCCATGGAAGAAATCCAATCAACCGAGACGAAGACCTTGCGGAGGTCCCCGAAGACGCCTACCAGGGCGCGCGCCGGTCATGGCAGAGTCGCTGGAGAAAATGTGTATATGGTCCAAGGAGTGTACTTTGAAGAATTTTAAGTATTTGTGCAAATCTTTTCATTGAATTACTTTTAAAAAATAATTGCATTATTTTCGGGACGTACCCTGTAGAAACAGTAATTGCTTATGAATAATGATTATTTATAAAAACGATTCTTTGGTTTAGATTATCGAGAGATCACCGATGTGACTGGTTTTGATTGGAGTCTTGCCAAAAAAACCTCTTTTATTCCATTCTTTCTTTTCGTATAATTACGTATATCAGAGCTAGGGCAGAAATAGCAAGGTGCGATTTATTCAATGAATCCGTAAAACCTAATTCGACCGCAAAATATTTAGAGCGATTGAGTGGAAGCAGTTGAGAGTTTGATTGTACGTGCAGAGAATGAAACGTGGGCGGAGAGGTGGCCATGGAGGCGGGGAGTAGTCTCTTGGGGAAAATCGGAGAAGAGAGAAAAAACTGAGGATCTGCTGAGCGTTTGGATGGGACGTTGAAGGGAACGCGATACAGAAGATGGAACATTCCAGCAAAAAGAAGAATTGCGTCTTCCGCCAAAAATTTGACGGCATTTCGCCTCCCATGGGTATTTTCAGGATTTGCTTCCAATGGACATTCAGAAAACGTTCACCAACTAAACCCGTAAGTGAGAAAGCTTTGGTCGTGAGGGAAATGGGGAAGGGACACAATTGGTTTGATTAAGAGATGATAGACGGGAAACGTAGCTGGAGCTGGATAAAAGTGTTCGCAGGGTTTTTTATATTTCCCCAGATGTTTCACAAGACTTGAGGATTACTTACCATCCTAAGCGTACCTACCTCAACAAGTAGAGTTAACTCTACATGTTTAGGTAACTACTCTAATTAAGCAACCGCTTAATCAGAGTAAGAGAAAAAGATATGCATAAAAAGTATCGGTAACAATTTTTCCCTAACGAGTGCGAGAAGTCCTGGATTCAGACCTTCGGTTAAGTGTACGCAGATCAAGTATTGGCATTGAAGAGATGACAGTGCAGTCACCGTTATCGCAGAGTTTGGCAATGCGAAAGATCTGCACTACGCACGTCCAAACGGACGACCAAATGTTGCAAGGAAAAAAAAAGAAAAACATCGCGACGATTATCCAACTCCCTTACTCTCTCGACATGGCACCAGCAGACTAGTATTCCCGTTTCCCAAATGAGAAACCCAACCTCCCTCAAAGGACACCACCACCATGGGACCCCAAGTGCCGTCAAAGAAGCTTGCACGCCTACCCTTAGGAGTACCCTACCCTTTGCGTAATTATTTTTAGAAACATCACGCTTCTCATTACTCCGCATGTGTTGTCAATGTATTTAATTTCTCCATTTCAATTTCAGTAACTTAATAATATGTATACTCTGTAAAAATGATTGTTACAATGTACATGTATCTTTCCTCTAATTAATAGGGTTTTCGCAGGTTTTTCACACCCCCCTTCTCTTCGTGGGTGTTTTTCCTGCGTGGGTTTTTACTAGTTGAGCAATGTCACGCTCTCCCTAGCTTTTCCCACAAACCTCATTCTTTGCTCAGACTTTCCTCATTTTATTGTACTGTTGACTTCACTGTCATTTAATTTGAGTATATGTGGGTTTATTCTTAATTTATATATGTATATGTATGTATGTATGGGTGTATATGTGCGTAATTATGTTTGTATTTATGTATGTGTATGAATGCATGTATGTATGTTTATGTGTGTATG